>NC_061513.1:296165154-296312566 GCF_022539505.1 Lolium rigidum
GAGAGGGATTCATCTCCCGGAGGACTCTTCATCGCCATGATCGCCTCCGGAGTGATGAGTGAGTAGTTCACCCCTGGACCATGGGTCCATAGCAGTAGCTAGATGGTCGTCTTCTCCTTGTTGTGCTTCATTGTTGGATCTTGTGAGCTGCCTAACATGATCAAGATCATCTATCTGTAATACTATATGTTGTGTTTGTCGGGATCCGATGGATAGAGAATACTATGTTATGGTGATTATCAATCTATTGTTTATGTGTTGTTTATGATCTTGCATGCTCTCCGTTATTAGTAGAGGCTCTGGCCAAGTTTTTACTCTTAACTCCAAGAGGGAGTATTTATGCTCGATAGTGGGTTCATGCCTTCATTGACACCGGGACGATGACGTGAAAGTTCTAAGGTTGTGATGTGCTGTTGCCACTAGGGATAAAACATTGATTCTATGTCTAAGGATGTAGTTGTCGATTACATTACGCACCATACTTAATGCAATTGTCCGTTGCTTAGCAACTTAATACCGAATGGGGTTCGGATGATAACCTCGAAGGTGGACTTTTTAGGCATAGATGCAGTTGGATGGCGGTCTATGTACTTTGTCGTAATGCCCAATTAAATCTCACTATATTTATCATATCATGTACATGCATTGTTATGCCCTTCTCTATTTGTCAATTGCCCGACCGTAATTTGTTCACCCAACATGCTTTTATCTTATGGGAGAGACACCTCTAGTGAACTGTGGACCCCGGTCCTATTCTTTACATAGCATACAATCTACTGCAATTGTGTTTTATGATTTTCTTGCAAACAATCATCTTCCACTCGATACGTTTAATCCTTTGTTACAGCAAGCCGGTGAGATTGACAACCTCACTGTTTCGTTGGGGCAAAGTACTTTGGTTTTGTTGTGCAGATTCCACGTTGGCGCCGGAATCCCTGGTGTTGCGCCGCATCACATTTCGCCACCATCAACCTTCAACGTGCTTCTTGACTCCTACTGGTCCGATTAAACCTTGGTTTCTTACTGAGGGAAACTTGCCACTGTGCGCATCATACCTTCCTCTTGGGGTTCCCAACGGACGTGTACATCTACGCGCATCAAGGAACAAATGGCATCTTATATTTATTCATCTTGTATGTGCTATCAAACACCAGCACATCTCCGTAGTCCTGGTAATCCCTACGTGACTGGGAATCACACCAGAACATGTGCTTCAGACGACCTTTTTCATCAACGTCATATTCAAAGAAAAATTCAGGGTCCCTCTTTTTCCTCTTTGACATAATGCGGATGGCTGTGGTAGCGTCACCGTCGAAAAGCAGCCTCCTCCTCTCCCTAGAGCACATGTTGTACAAATCCTTTCTTGTGAATCCAACACCAACGAAATGAACCGGAGCCCGCAATGAATTTTCTCATAATGAGGTGCTTCCTGATCCCCATGGATCCCATTGATAATATCTCAGATCTCTGCGCGTCGTTGATCGTCCTATGGGACCGAAGAAACGGAGTCTGACATGGTTCAGCTGGGTCATGGTTATGTTTGTCACGAAAATCTTCAACAACCCAGAAACCAGTTCTTCCATCAAACTTGACCACCAAACGTGCCTTGCAGCCGCAGCGAGACTCAGGTCTGTGCCTATATACACGGCCTTAACCGAATTACTCCATCATCAAACCGCTTAACCTGGTCAAGCCGGACGCTGAACCCATAATCAAAAGCATATCTGTTGTAGAAAGAATATGCTGCTGCTTCAGAAATAAAAGTCATCTGTTTTATCATATATTCAGTATAAATCCCGATCACTATCAGGATATTCATTGCCATTGCTACCTTTCTGTGGTTTCTCAGGCTGACTAGCGCTTGGCGTCGCCTGCAAGTAGAAAACGTAGGCATTAATTAAAACTATAAATTTATGTGTTCCAGCTATATAAGACTCGATAAAAAAGAGATAACAACCTGGCTCATGTCAACGGAATCCTCGAGAACTGATGCACCTTCCACATCATCAGTGTGGCCCGTGTCCAAGTCAGATTCACCGTAATAGTCGTACTCAAGCTGCGTGTCAAATTGTGCCTGAAATTTATTAATGCATTGCGAAATTTATTAACCGTAAATTTTACAGTTGCCATCATTTCATGCATCATTTTATGTCATTGTATGAGTCACTACACATACCTCACTAGTATTTAGACTGTCTGTGTGTTCACCATGGTTCTCATCATTTTGATCGTCTGTGTGTTCACCATGGTTGTCATCATTATCAAATTCATCGTACGCAATCTGCATAAATTATGACATGAGGAACCATATATAATTTGATGATGCTGGACTGCTGGTAATCGAAATGAAAAATAGTGGCTCACATCAAACTCGTCTTCGCTCCAGCCGGCTTCGTGCTGCAAATTTTCCTCCATTTCAGAGTCATCGGAATTATAGCCGACGTACTCGTTTTGTTCCTCAATCATACCAGATATAGAGTTCTCCATATTCTGTAGTATTGGACCATAATTAGAATTGAAAAACCGGCAGAATTGCGTCCTCTTACTATGCTACAAGATGAAGTCATGGTACCTGTGATTTTAAACCCTAGCGGGGAAGATGCCTTTCCAAGGTCGTCGATCTGCGGGGGGGCTTCGCGCGCGGTCGGCGGCGTCGAGATGCGAAACAACCACCGGCGGCGACGGACGTGCCGGCAACAACCGCCGACGGCCGGGCCGGCAACAACCGCTTGCGTTTAACCTAGCGACGGCGTGGAACAGCTCGATCAGATCTCCAGTACGTGCCGATGAAAACGATGCATGCAATGGGAGCTAATCACGGTGATTAGCTTAGCACGTGGGACCCACCCACGTGGGGTCGTCCGTATAGATACGCCCAGGCCCTGTATACCCATACGAGTCTTGCACTGGGCTTGGATATGGGTTTCGGCGGGCAGCAAAAAAAAAACAAAATCGGGACCACCGTACCCCTTGGGCGATAAGTCGCGAGTTTGGAGAGGGTGCGCACCGAAGCACACCTCTACTGTTGATGGTGTGCTCATTGTGGTTGCTGGGTTGGTCGGCCTCGTGCCAGCAGCTTATCCTCTTCGTTGACAAGCGAGGACGGGCTCTCTGGATGCCAGAGCGGTGGCCTTGGTCGGCGGGAGCTGCGCCGCTCCGACGGGGTCGTGGCTCTGGTGCTGCTCGGTGGTTATGGTCGCGTGGGTGGCGTGATGACCGGAGAGTGGCTAGCGGTGGGTGTGGCCAGCAACTGCTCGTCACCATCATGTTCAGATGAGGACTTCTTGCCTGGGTGAAAACCTACCGGCGTGTCTGGGGCCGGCGGCGGCGGCGATGCCCGTGGGCGCCGATTTCTTCTTGAAGACACCGTCACGGCTACCTCCCTATTCGTCCAGTTGCTCTGGATGAAATCCCTAGATCTGCTCGGATCGGGCGGCGGCGACGCCCATGGGCACCGCTTCCTCCCTCAAGGCACCGTCTTGGAGCCCATGGTATGTCTCTCAGTCAACGTGGTGTTGGCTTTGGCGATGATGCTTCCTGGAAGCAAAGTCTTCGATAGTGGTATACGTGTCTTGGCGTGGTGCAGCGTCTGTTGGTGCGCTGGCTCGAGCTCTAGGGAGAGCTCTAGCCCGCCGACGACGGCGTCTCTTGTTTGTCCAGGGATAGGGGTCCTCTCCGACGATAGAGACCGAAGGCGGTACAACAATGTTCTAGCGTCCAACGTGTTACTCAGCTTCTCCGTCGCAGTTTTCCTTAGAAGTTTCTAACTTTTTGTTTGGCACTTCCGGTTGACCCAGTTTACTACGGATGCCTAGTTCACTTCAGGCTTCTAGTTATATCTTTGTGTTGTTGTTAATCTGGATAAGCACTCTTGTATCTTTTGCCAATGTAGCGTTATTAATTTAACGCTAGGCCTCAAGGCCTAATGTTTTTTAAAAATATTGACCAATCATTATACTTGGAGGCTTGGAGCATTGTATATGCAACAGATTGAGTGTCAATCGTGTTCCATGCATCCTTCCATTGCATGTCTTCTTCAGCAAATACCTATCACGGTCACGTAGGGGCCGGCCGATTGAGTGGCCGTTTAGTAGATGGCACATGTGCATTTATCCATCGGTTGTTGCATAATTCAAAATGAAATGTGGGTGATGTGCTCTTGATCCAAATGTGTTTCCATCGTATTCCATATGTTTGCACATTTTCTTTATAAAATGTGTGAAGTCATAACATACGATTCTTTCCCAAACCACCTCACTCGTGCTGCATCTTTTTTCCACCAAAAGCAACGAACCTGTCTCATTCCTCCCACGTTTTCGGAGAAGAAAAGCTACGGCTAGCATAGCAACGACGATGGTGATAATTTGAAACAGATACGCTACTACTACCCCGGAACGGATTTAACCGGCGCACGCTCAACGTCCACCTCTCGCATCCGCGTGGAGTAAATCCAACCAGAGGGAGTAGCAACTTTTTTTCGAAAATAGGCACTTTATTACTTTGAGCAATAGACTCGGCCTGTGGATAGCCAGGATGCACTTAGCCATACAATTATCTATTATAAAACAGCTAACAATCCGAAGACAAAAAACCAAAGTTCACGATAAAAACTAGCTAGGTGGATCCAGGCGAAGATCACGCTGCCACCCTCTTATCACCAGAATCTGACCAAGCCAGAGGTGGGCCGTGATCAAGATGGACGTGAAGATTGTACATGGAAGAAATACGGGAACCGGCCTGGTTTACCAAGTTTGGGCTAGTTAGCTCGTGTATCTTTATAGTAGGTTATGTAGAAGTTAGAATTTATCTCGTGCACGGTTTGGTGCACGCCCACGTTAGAAAGTCCGCTGGACTATAAATATGTATCTAGGGTTTATGAAATAAACAACAACCAACGTTCAACACAAACCAATCTCGGCGCATCGCCAACCCCTTCGTCTCAAGGGTTTCTCCGGTAAGCACCATGCTGCCTAGATCGCATCTTGCGATCTAGGCAGCACGAGCCTACCCACGTTGTTCATGCGTTGCTCGTACTGAAGCTTTTTTGATGGCGAGCAACGTAGTTATCATAGATGTGTTAGGGTTAGCATTGTTCTTAGTATCATATGCTGTCGTAGTGCAACCCTTGCGCATCTAGCCGTCCTTGTACCTCATCATGGGTGCAGGGACGGCACCCCGCTTGATCGTTATTTAGTAGATCTGATCCGTTACGATCGCTCCTTGATTTATCAGGGATTAGTTTAACATCTGCAATAGTTAGGCCTTACAAAGGGTTGGAGGATCCAGCGGCGTGTAGGGTGTAGTTTGCTGGCCCTAGACAGGATGTTCCGAGGATCAACCTCGTGTTGGTTTTTAGGCCTTGTCTAGGGCTGGCTTACGGTCACCGTGCGCGAGCGCGAGGCCCAATCGTGAGTAGGATGATCCGATTATGCGGTGAAAACCCTAGATCGTCGTGGATCTCATGTGCTTTATCTTGATCAAGCAGGACCACCATATATTCGGCCACCTTGGACGAATCATGGGTGGATCGGCTCCATGAGCCGATTCACAGGATAACCTGAGAGCCGATCGAGGCTCGTATTTAACGTGTACGTGTGTGCCCTGCAGGAAACTAAGCGAGGCATCATCCACACCTTCCTGACCAGGTATAGGTCAGGTGGCACGCCCTTGCAATTTGCATCGGCGCGCGACCAGGAGGCTTTGCGGGCCGTCGCTCTGAGGGACTGGGGCCAGCCGCAGCCCTAGTTGTTCCCGGCTCTACGGTGTTGGCCAGTCACTGCCCGCCGGTGGGTTTCTGACGCCAACACATTCTGGCACGCCCGGTGGGACACATCTTCGACGTCAACCACCTCGCCATCCACATCAGAGATGGCGGAAAGCACTCCGGTCGCTTACGAAGACCTGAACGACAAACTCAAGAGGGAGCATAACAAGGTCAAGGCGGTCCTCGGAACCAAACTCGTCGGCTCTCGGGGGAAGACCTGTTCGCGCGACATCAAGCTCGACGGAGACACACGTCCGTTGCCTGATGTCAACACGGTCGATCTCAGCCACTCCATTAGAGAACCAGGGTTCTCTTTCGATGCCAATATGGCAGGGTTCGTGATTCGCCATGACGCGGACAAAGCAGAGAGCAGCCACTCTCGCGGCAAAGACAAAGAGGAGGCCGCTCCACGCGATCGGCCCCAAGGCGACGATAGACGGTACCTAACCACAGAGGAGGTGAAAAGCATATGGTATCAACACCCACGCTCCGTATGTCTCCTCAACAAGTCTGAGCAGCAATATGACCAACGTCGGCACTATGACGAAGGCGATAAAAGGAGTCATTGGTCCAATGCAGAGGACAGGAGGTACCATCAGCGTGGCGAAGGCGACGACGGGTACGAACGTCACGCCAGAGGAAAGCCAAGGGAGCAAGATGACAACGCCGAGCACCGGGACTGCCCCTTCTTCGGATACTCGCCGGGATTCAGGAATGAGCCGATTACCAACAATCGGCAATTGCCCAGAATGCAACCAGAAGAAGAAGGAGGCGGCCAACATGTCTGTGTTCAAGCGCTTAGGGCCTCTCCCGCCTCGGAGCAAACATGCTGAGTCCGAGCAGATAGCAGATCTCGAGGAACTGGAGGACGGTGATGAAGAGGATAAGTATCGTCGGCCAAGATGGTGTCCTGATGGGCTCAGCCGCTCCCAAAAGCGAAGGGTTCAGCGACTACGTGCGTTAGAAGAAGCCGAAAGGTTATATCTGCACGCGTTGAGGAAGGCACGGCCTGACCTGGCCGCCAAAATCCAGCGAACCCTGGATGAAGAAGGTCGGCCGCAAAGAAAAGAGTGGCGCCCTAAGCAAAGGAAAGCCGATGATGAAACATCGGCTGGCACAAACATGGTCTTCATCCTTCCAGCGGAATTTAGCGCTCCAAGGTTATATGAAGCACCTGTGGCGCAATTGGACTGCGGCCCACGGCCGGTCCTCTTCGAGAAGCCACGAGAAAGGAGTTACAGGCATCTGAAGGCCCTGTACTTGCGAGGTTACATCGATGGGCAGCCTGTCAACAAGATGTTGGTGGACACCGGGGCGGCAGTTAACATTATGCCATACTCCATGCTACGTCGGTTGGGACGCTCCAGCTCAGATCTGATCAAGACCAACGTAACACTGAGCGATTTCAACGGCCAAGCATCTGACGCGCAAGGTGTTCTGAATGTGGATCTGACCGTAGGAAGGAAAACTGTCCCTACGACGTTCTTTATCGTCGACAGCAAGAGTACCTATGCTCGTACTCGCTGGGAAGAGATTGGATCCACGCCAACTGTTGCATTCCATCCACGATGCATCAATGCCTAATACAGTGGGATGGAGATGAAGTGGAAGTCGTCCACGCAGATGATTCAGCTGAGATTTCGACAGCCGGCATGGACATTTGGGAGACATCAGGCCAAGAGCCACTCTCGGGCATCAATCCGGGACGACTGCGAACGCATCGATGTAACAAAGAACGGGGTGAGGCTGGTTTTATCCACCGGACTGACCGTGTAGCAAGAACAACATCGATGGACAGAGATGGCGAGGCTGATCCCTGTGATCGGCCTCAAAAAATTTGTGGAGGAACATTACAAAACCTTCGCCAAGCAAGCAACATGGAGGCCGATCCCAGCAATCGGCCAAAATTATCCTCACCATCCATTCTGCCTGGGTTCAACATGTTATCCAACAGAGCCGATACCATCAATTCTCTTGACAGAATCGGCTCGGGGGGGCACCCGTATGGATAAAACACGAGGATATGCAGTAGAAGCGTCTCATCTTTTGGTGATGGGTATTAAAGCATGGGGGGCGATACATGAAATCGGCCGTAAAAATTTAGAAATTTTTTGAGATTTTTGAGCACAGCCGACGCGCAGACATCGACTTAAGGATCAATGGAGCAGGAAGTGGATCTTCTCTTCGAGGACCCCTAATTCTCGGTGGCAAGTCTTCGAGTTCAGCCTAAGACCAGGGGGACAGCCGATGACGAAGCAATCGGTTGTAATGTTTTGACCAAGGTGGGGACTTGGTAGCTATCACTTCCAGGGGGTGTTACGTCCAGAGTTTGGAGGGCATCAGAAGTTCAAAAACATCCCCACCGGGAGTTGCCTCAGCCTGCCAAGGGCGACGAGCCGATCTGATCAGCCAGGTGCAAGATGTGAGCTACTGAAGCTCGGGAGGCAGCTTACCCCGAAGGATCCTTTGCTACAGGAAGCCGATTCTGTTGGAATCGGTTGGCTCTGCATCACAACTTGCCTGAAGAATGGGGCTGATGTTGCAAAATTATCAGTTTTCAGCATGCCAGTCGATTCAGCGACAAGCCCAGGGCTCTGTCGTGGACACCTGCCTGAAGCCAGATTGCCAGCCTGGTAGATGGGCTGGTTAGATTCATGATCAGGTTTAATGATCCCTTTTGAGGTGTTTCGAGATGTAGAGCCGATGCACGGTCATCGACCTTAGTACAAGTGCGCAAAGTTGCCAGTTTCAGCAGTACTACCAGAGGAATGTTGGCATGCAAGTCAGCCTTGTCCATGGAGCTGTGGGTAGTCATCCACCGTATCGACTGCCAACGGAAGAAAAGTGATCGGCTGGTGGCCCTGCAGGATAGCTCTCCTGGACGTGATCGAGCCAGCCCTAAAATGTTGATGATCTGGTAAACCGGTTTGTTGGAATCGGCTGATGCGGCACCACAGTTGGGAAGCTGGTGATGGTCCAGTAGGCTGGACCATTTTTTATTCTCGCCTTGGCTGAGGCTCGGGGGGCAGCTCGCCCTCAAGGTTTAGCCGATTTTGTCGAAATCGGCTCACTCTTCGTCACAGCTCGTTGAAAAATGGTGAATTATTGCAGAAGGAGACTGCCGGAGCTAAGTGAGCGGAATCTGGAGAGGATAATGCGGCGGAAGAATGTCTGAAATTTGAAGATAATAAGGAAGCTGGACATTATTGTTGGAGTTTGCCGCTAAGTCTAATATCCCATTCAGTTGAATCTGCATTTCCAAGTTCTGGGGTTTGCACGATTGTGGCTTGGCCCTGTTTGACCAAGAGTTTGGAGATCCGGATGGATTTATCTCAAGAATTATCAAGAAAGAGACCGATGTTCTGCCATCGGCTCATTGAGCATCGACCGAATCGACAATCGGTAGATTCAGTACGAAGGGCAATCGGCTAAATTGTCACCAAGGAAATCAGTAAGATCAAATTGGGGAATTCTTCATTGATAAACAAAGATTTCTTACATAAAGAGCCGATTGCTCTCAAAAGGCATTGCTAGGGGGGACATTGCCCCATCTACTACTCCTAGCTCTACCCTATCTAGGGGCCGCTGCTGCCCTAATCGTCGTCTTCATCACTGTCGTCGGCGCTGCTCCCGGCTGGCTCATCATCGCTACTGTGGCGGCCATCGGCGGGACCTTCGTTGTCCTCGTCCACCTCGTCAGCGTCATCGTCGCTGTCGAAGTCGCTGAGATTGCCGGGCCGGGGCAGTGGCGCTTGGCTGGTGGCTCGTCGGACGAGCTGTCATCTTCTTCCTCCTCCTCCTTCTCTTCCGCCTCCTCGGAGGAGGGGGCCCCGTCCCAGGAAAGGTGGTCGTCGTCGCTTTCCTCCACCGCTTCCTCATTGGCAAGGAAGCAGAGGTCGCTCTCCCCATCGGTCAGGGACTGGTCGTCCTCTGACCAAATGGAGAAGTTGTGGCTCGAGTCGTCCCCGGCCTCGATGGAACGGCGGGTGTTGGCCGCATGGGCCTCCACCGGGTCCCACTCCGGCGTTGGCTCGCAGAAGGGGGAGGACTGAGCAGAGAGACCCGATGAGAAGGAAGAAGAGGAAGACATGGCGGCAGAAGAGGGCTTTTGGAAGTGCTAGTGCGAAAGGGGATGAAGGAGGAAGCTACAGGAAGTGGCCAAATAAAAGGGGGAATTTACGGTTTAATGCCTAAGCAGTTCCCGAAGACGTGGTGCCAGAACCGTCAAATCGTGCAGAGAAGCTGAGAAGGCAAGACGTCATCATGGAAAATGCTGTGGCGGTTCTGCTCTGCCACGACATGACCCGGCGAAGGAAAAGTGTAATGATTTTGGAAATGTCATTTCCAAAACCAGGGGGGCATGTGTTATCACCAGAATCTGACCAAGCCAGAGGTGGGCCGCGATCAAGATGGACGTGAAGATTGTACATGGAAGAAATACAGGAACCGGCCTGGTTTACCAAGTTTGGGCTAGTTAGCCCGTGTATCTTTATAGTAGGTTATGTAGAAGTTAGAATTTATCTCGTGCACGGTTTGGTGCACGCCCACGTTAGAAAGTCCGCTGGACTATAAATATGTATCTAGGGTTTATGGAATAAACAACAACCAACGTTCAACACAAACCAATCTCGGCGCATCGCCAACCCCTTCGTCTCAAGGGTTTCTCCGGTAAGCACCATGCTGCCTAGATCGCATCTTGCGATCTAGGCAAGACGAGCCTACCCACGTTGTTCATGCGTTGCTCGTATCGAAGCCTTTTTGATGGCGAGCAACGTAGTTATCATAGATGTGTTAGGGTTAGCATTGTTCTTAGTATCATATGTTGTCGTAGTGCAACCCTTGCGCATCTAGCCGTCCTTGTACCTCATCATGGGTGCGGGGCGGCACCCCGCTTGATCGTTATTTAGTAGATCTGATCCGTTACGATCGCTCCTTGATTTATCGTGGATTAGTTTAACATCTGCAATAGTTAGGCCTTACAAAGGGTTGGAGGATCCAGCGGCGTGTAGGGTGTAGTTTGCTGGCCCTAGACAGGATGTTCCGAGGATCAACCTCGTGTTGGTTTTTAGGCCTTGTCTAGGGCTGGCTTACGGTCACCGTGCGCGAGCGCGAGGCCCAATCGTAAGTAGGATGATCCGATTATGCGGTGAAAACCCTAGATCGTCGTGGATCTCATGTGCTTTATCTTGATCAAGCAGGACCACCATATATTCGGCCACCTTGGACGAATCATGGGTGGATCGGCTCCATGAGCCGATTCACGAGGATAACCCGAGAGCCGATCGAGGCTCGTATTTAACGTGTACGTGTGTGCCCTGCGCAGAAACTAAGCGAGGCATCATCCACACCTTCCCGACCGGGTATAGGTCAGGTGGCACGCCCTTGCAATTTGCATCGGCGCGCGACCAGGAGGCTTTGCGGGCCGTCGCTCCGAGGGACTGGGGCCAGCCGCAGCCCTAGTTGTTCCCGGCTCTACGGTGTTGGCCAGTCACTGCCCGCCGGTGGGTTTCTGACGCCAACACATTCTGGCACGCCCGGTGGGACACATCTTCGACGTCAACCACCTCGCCATCCACATCAGAGATGGCGGAAAGCACTCCGGTCACTTACGAAGACCTGAACGACAAACTCAAGAGGGAGCATAACAAGGTCAAGGCGGTCCTCGGAACCAAACTCGTCGGCTCCTGGGGGAAGACCTGTTCGCGCGACATCAAGCTCGACGGAGACACACGTCCGTTGCCTGATGTCAACACGGTCGATCTCAGCCACTCCATTAGAGAACCAGGGTTCTCTTTCGATGCCAATATGGCAGGGTTCGTGATTCGCCATGACGCGGACAAAGCAGAGAGCAGCCACTCTCGCGGCAAAGACAAAGAGGAGGCCGCTCCACGCGATCGGCCCCAAGGCGACGATAGACGGTACCTAACCACAGAGGAGGTGAAAAGCATATGGTATCAACACCCACGCTCCGTATGTCTCCTCAACAAGTCTGAGCAGCAATATGACCAACGTCGGCACTACGACGAAGGCGATAAAAGGAGTCATTGGTCCAATGCAGAGGACAGGAGGTACCATCAGCGTGGCGAAGGCGACGACGGGTACGAACGTCACGCCAGAGGAAAGCCAAGGGAGCAAGATGACAACGCCAGGCACTGGGACTGCCCCTTCTTCAGATACTGCTGGGATTCAGGAATGAGCCGATTACCAACAATCGGCAATTGCCCAGAATGCAACCAGAAGAAGAAGGAGGCGGCCAACATGTCTGTGTTCAAGCGCTTAGGGCCTCTCCCGCCTCGGAGCAAACATGCTGAGTCCGAGCAGATAGCAGATCTCGAGGAACTGGAGGACGGTGATGAAGAGGATAAGTATCGTCGGCCAAGATGGTGTCCTGATGGGCTCAGCCGCTCCCAAAAGCGAAGGGTTCATCGACTACGTGCGTTAGAAGAAGCCGAAAGGTTATATCTGCACGCGTTGAGGAAGGCACGGCCTGACTCCGGCCGCCAAAATCCGAGCGAACCCTAGATGAAGAAGGTCGGCCGCAAAGAAAAGAGTGGCGCCCTAAGCAAAGGAAAGCCGATGATGAAACATCGGCTGGCACAAACATGGTCTTCATCCTTCCAGCGGAATTTAGCGCTCCAAGGTTATATGAAGCACCTGTGGCGCAATTGGACTGCGGCCCACGGCCGGTCATCTTCGAGAAGCCACGAGAAAGGAGTTACAGGCATCTGAAGGCCCTGTACTTGCGAGGTTACATCGATGGGCAGCCTGTCAACAAGATGTTGGTGGACACCGGGGCGGCAGTTAACATTATGCCATACTCCATGCTACGTCGGTTGGGACGCTCCAGCTCGGATCTGATCAAGACCAACGTAACACTGAGCGATTTCAACGGCCAAGCATCTGACGCGCAAGGTGTTCTGAATGTGGATCTGACCGTAGGAAGGAAAACTGTCCCTACGACGTTCTTTATCGTCGACAGCAAGAGTACCTATGCTGTCCTGCTGGGAAGAGATTGGATCCACGCCAATCGTTGCATTCCATCCACGATGCATCAATGCCTAATACGATGGGATGGAGATGAAGTGGAAGTCGTCCACGCAGATGATTCAGCTGAGATTTCGACAACCGGCATGGACATTTGGGAGACATCAGGCCAAGAGCCACTCTCGGGCATCAATCCGGACGATCGCGAACGCATCGATGTAACAAAGAACGGGGTGAGGCTGGTTTTATCCACCGGACCGACCGTGTAGCAAGAACAACATCGATGGACGAGAGATGGCGAGGCTGATCCCCGTGATCGGCCTCAAAAAATTTGTGGAGGAACATTACAAAACCTTCGCCAAGCAAGCAACATGGAGGCCGATCCCAGCAATCGGCCAAAATTATCCTCACCATCCATTCTGCCTAGGTTCAACATGTTATCCAACAGAGCCGATACCATCAATTCTCTTGACAGAATCGGCTCGGGGGGGCACCCGTATGGATAAAAAACGAGGATATGCAGTAGAAGCGTCTCATCTTTTGGTGATGGGTATTAAAGCATGGGGGCCGATACATGAAATCGGCCGTAAAAATTTAGAAAATTTTTGAGATTTTTGAGCACAGCCGACGCGCAGACATCGACTTAAGGATCAATGGAGCAGGAAGTGGATCTTCTCTTCGAGGACCCCTAATTCTCGGTGGCAAGTCTTCGAGTTCAGCCTAAGACCAGGGGGACAGCCGATGACGAAGCAATCGGTTGTAATGTTTTGACCAAGGTGGGGACTTGGTAGCTATCACTTCCAGGGGGTGTTACGTCCAGAGTTTGGAGGGCATCAGAAGTTCAAAAACATCCCCACCGGGAGTTGCCTCAGCCTGCCAAGGGCGACGAGCCGATCCGATCAGCCGAGTGCAAGATGTGAGCTACCGAAGCTCGGGAGGCAGCTTACCCCGAAGGATCCTTTGCTACGGGAAGCCGATTCTCGTTGGAATCGGTTGGCTCTGCATCACAACTTGCCCGAAGAATGGGGCTGATGTTGCAAAATTATCGGTTTTCAGCATGCCGGTCGATTCGACGACAAGCCCAGGGCTCGTCGTGGACACCTGCCCGAAGCGGATTGCCAGCTGGTAGATGGGCTGGTTAGATTCATGATCAGGTTTAATGATCCCTTTTGAGGTGTTTCGAGATGTAGAGCCGATGCACGGTCATCGACCTTAGTACAAGTGCGCAAAGTTGCCGGTTTCAGCGAGTACTACCGGAGGAATGTTGGCATGCAAGTCAGCCTTGTCCATGGAGCTGTGGGTAGTCATCCACCGTATCGATCGCCAACGGAAGAAAAGTGATCGGCTGGTGGCCCTGCGAGATAGCTCTCCCGGACGTGATCGAGCCAGCCCTAAAATGTCGATGATCCGGTAAACCGGTTTGTTGGAATCGGCCGATGCGGCACCACAGCTTGGGAAGCTGGTGATGGTCCAGTAGGCTGGACCATTTTTTATTCTCGCCTTGGCTGAGGCTCGGGGGGCAGCTCGCCCTCAAGGTTTAGCCGATTTTGTCGAAATCGGCTCACTCTTCGTCACAGCTCGTTGAAAAATGGTGAATTATTGCAGAAGGAGACTGCCGGAGCTAAGTGAGCGGAATCTGGAGAGGATAATGCGGCGGAAGAATGTCCGAAATTTGAAGATAATAAGGAAGCTGGACATTATTGTTGGAGTTTGCCGCTAAGTCTAATATCCCATTCAGTTGAATCTGCATTTCCAAGTTCTGGGGTTTGCACGATTGTGGCTTGGCCCTGTTTGACCAAGAGTGGATTTATCTCAAGAATTATCAAGAAAGAGACCGATGTTCTGCCATCGGCTCATTGAGCATCGACCGAATCGACAATCGGTAGATTCAGTACGAAGGGCAATCGGCTAAATTGTCACCAAGGAAATCAGTAAGATCAAATTGGGGAATTCTTCATTGATAAACAAAGATTTCTTACATAAAGAGCCGATTGCTCTCAAAAGGCATTGCTAGGGGGGACATTGCCCCATCTACTACTCCTAGCTCTACCCTATCTAGGGGTCGCTGCTGCCCTAATCGTCGTCTTCATCACTGTCGTCGGCGCTGCTCCCGGCTGGCTCATCATCGCTACTGTGGCGGCCATCGGCGGGACCTTCGTTGTCCTCGTCCACCTCGTCAGCGTCATCGTCGCTGTCGAAGTCGCTGAGATTGCCGGGCCAGGGGCAGTGGCGCTTGGCCGGTGGCTCGTCGGACGAGCTGTCATCTTCTTCCTCCTCCTCCTTCTCTTCCGCCTCCTCGGAGGAGGGGGCCCCGTCCCAGGAAAGGTGGTCGTCGTCGCTTTCCTCCACCGCTTCCTCATTGGCAAGGAAGCAGAGGTCGCTCTCCCCATCGGTCAGGGACTGGTCGTCCTCTGACCAAATGGAGAAGTTGTGGCTCGAGTCGTCCCCGGCCTCGATGGCACGGCGGGTGTTGGCCGCATGGGCCTCCACCGGGTCCCACTCCGGCGTTGGCTCGCAGAAGGGGGAGGACTGAGCAGAGATACCCGATGAGAAGGAAGAAGAGGAAGACATGGCGGCAGAAGAGGGCTTTTGGAAGTGCTAGTGCGAAAGGGGATGAAGGAGGAAGCTACAGGAAGTGGCCAAATAAAAGGGGGAATTTACGGTTTAATGCCTAAGCAGTTCCCGAAGACGTGGTGCCGTAACCGTCAAATCGTGCGGAGAAGCTGAGAAGGCAAGACGTCATCATGGAAAATGCTGTGGCGGTTCCGCTCTGCCACGACATGACCCGGCGAAGGAAAAGTGTAATGATTTTGGAAATGTCATTTCCAAAACCAGGGGGGCATGTGTTATCACCAGAATCTGACCAAGCCAGAGGTGGGCCGCGATCAAGATGGACGTGAAGATTGTACATGGAAGAAATACGGGAACCGGCCTAGTTTACCAAGTTTGGGCTAGTTAGCCCGTGTATCTTTATAGTAGGTTATGTAGAAGTTAGAATTTATCTCGTGCACGGTTTGGTGCACGCCCACGTTAGAAAGTCCGCTGGACTATAAATATGTATCTAGGGTTTATGGAATAAACAACAACCAACGTTCAACACAAACCAATCTCGGCGCATCGCCAACCCCTTCGTCTCAAGGGTTTCGCCGGTAAGCACCATGCTGCCTAGATCGCATCTTGCGATCTAGGAAGCATGAGCCTACCCACGTTGTTCATGCGTTGCTCGTACTGAAGCCTGTTTGATGGCGAGCAACGTAGTTATCATAGATGTGTTAGGGTTAGCATTGTTCTTAGTATCATATGCTGTCGTAGTGCAACCCTTGCGCATCTAGCCGTCCTTGTACCTCATCATGGGTGCAGGGGCGGCACCCCGCTTGATCGTTATTTAGTAGATCTGATCCGTTACGATCGCTCCTTGATTTATCAGGGATTAGTTTAACATCTGCAATAGTTAGGCCTTACAAAGGGTTGGAGGATCCAGCGGCGTGTAGGGTGTAGTTTGCTGGCCCTAGACGAGGATGTTCCGAGGATCAACCTCGTGTTGGTTTTTAGGCCTTGTCTAGGGCTGGCTTACGGTCACCGTGCGCGAGCGCGAGGCCCAATCGTGAGTAGGATGATCCGATTATGCGGTGAAAACCCTAGATCGTCGTGGATCTCATGTGCTTTATCTTGATCAAGCAGGACCACCATATATTCGGCCACCTTGGACGAATCATGGGTGGATCGGCTCCATGAGCCGATTCACGGGATAACCTCGAGAGCCGATCGAGGCTCGTATTTAACGTGTACGTGTGTGCCCCGCAGGAAACTAAGCGAGGCATCATCCACACCTTCCGGACCGGGTATAGGTCAGGTGGCACGCCCTTGCAATTTGCATCGGCGCGCGACCAGGAGGCTTTGCGGGCCGTCGCTCTGAGGGACTGGGGCCAGCCGCAGCCCTAGTTGTTCCCGGCTCTACGGTGTTGGCCAGTCACTGCCCGCCGGTGGGTTTCTGACGCCAACACACCCATGTTGGGAAAAAATATCTCTCGCCGTATCCTCCAACCGTGAAGACACCTCCGTAAAGAGATCTTGATGGTCCATCCGCTAAAGAGGCACCCATGAGCGAAGCGTAGCTGTGCACCGGTATATAACCTGCATAAGAGAGGAAGAAATATTATTGAAAATCTTTTCATTTCTACATAACTAGAGCGACCAAATAATGGCAATCGTTCTCATCCTAATAAGACGCTTAAAACTAACAGCCACACCATTGAGCCAATTCCCAAATATATTGATAACACTACTCGGTGGGTATAAGATAGATCATATTTGGACAGTTGACCATATAGGCCTAGCAAACTTACACTGAAATAACAAGTGTTTAATAGTCTCGTCTTGGTGACAGAATACACAGTTCGTACTTCCATGCCAGTTGCGTTTGGCAATATTATCTTTAGTGAGGATGGCCCCACGACGAAGATACCATGCAAACACTTTTGTTTTGAGCGGTATATTCATCTTCCAAATTTTAGAATTATTATCGACTGGAATATCAGGCTGAATCAAAGCATTGTACATGGAAGCCACAGAGAATAAACCATTTCCGGTGAAGTTCCAGCGAAACACATCTGACCCCTGCGTCAATTGAACTAGTTCAAGACGTTGTAGCAATTCATGCTAGGAAATTTGTCTAGGTCTGATGAGGTTTCTTCTGAACATCACATTTGGTGGGAAAGTTTCCAACACCTTAGCGATAGTATCACTTTTGTGGCGCACAATATTGTACAATGCCGGATATTGTTCTCGGATCGTGGCATTACCAAGCCATTTATCCTCCCAGAAACGAATTTCCGGCCCATCGTTAATAGAGAAAGATCCATATGAAAAGAAATATTTCTTTGTATCCATAAGGCCTGCCCAAAATTACGAATCTCCTGGTTTCTAAAGAACCTGATAGAGCCTTTGAGACAATGTACTTTCTCTTGAGGATTGTTTGTCAAACTCCCTCCTCGGTAAGTAGCTTAGAGAGTCATTTACCAAGTAAGGCCCTATTCTTGACCTGGAGATCTTGGATGCCCAGTCCTCCATGATCTTTGGGGCGGCAAAGCACACTCCACTTAGCCAGTCGATATTTACGCTTCTCACTATCCCCTTGCCAGAAGAATCTAGATCGGAAATAATCCAATCGTTTTAAGACACCTCTAGGAAGTTGGGAGAAAGATATCATATACAGTACCATATTACTTAGTACCACGTTTATGAGAACTAATCTTCCTCCTAAGGATAGTAATTTGTCTTTCCAACTACTTAATATAATATGTACTCTTTCCTCGACCATTTCCATTCGGCATTGGTTAGTCTCCGATAATGAATCAAAATACCCAAGTATCTAATCGGAAATTGGCCTTGCCCACAGCCAAACAGCTCAGCATAATCAACAACATTATCTTGGGCCTCACCAAAACAAAGCAACTCACTTTTATGGAAATTAATATTTAGACCCGAAAGCTGCTCAAATACTGAAAGAATTAACTTTACATTTCGAGCTTTTTCGATATCATGATCCATAAAAACAATTGTATCGTCGGCATATTGAAGGATGGACAATCCTCCATCAAGAAGATGAGGAATGACTCCTTCAATCTGGCGCTCTGACTTTGCACGTTCAATCATAATAGCAAGCATATATGCCACTATATTAAATAGCACTGGCGATAATGGATCTCCCTGTCTTAGCCCCTTTTTGGTTTAAAAGTATTTGCACATGTCATCATTGACTTTAATAGCAACACTCCCTTCCGAGACGAAACTATTGATCAACACACACCACTCATCAGAAAATTCTTTCATTCTGAGAGTTTGTTGCAAGAAAGACCACTTAACCTTATCATAGGTTTTTTCAAAGTCAATCTTTAAAATCATCCCATTCAATTTCTTCCTATGCAATTCAAGAATGGTTTCATGGAGGACTACAACCCCATCGAGGATGTTCCGTCCTTGCATAAAAGCAAGTTGTGAAGGCCTAATCACATAATTAGCCACTGTGTTGAGCCGGATCGTGGCCACCTTAGTGAATATTTTAAAGCTGACGTTAAGAAGACAGATATGACAGTATTGTTGGATCCTTTCTGCTTCATTAACCTTCGGCAATAAGATAATTTCACCAAAGTTGAGCCTAAACAGCTCCAACTGTCCAGCATGAAGATCCGCGAAAAGAGCCAGCAGGTGAAACTTGATGACATCCTAGAAATTCTGATAAAATTTAGCTCGAAAGCCATCAGGGCTTCGTTATGCTCCATTTGGAAACAACTTTTCTTACTTCCTCCTTAGTGTAAGGAGAAGTGAGAAAATTATTCTCCGCTTGAGAGCCTTGAGGAATATCATCCGTTCTAGTCTCATCAAACGAGAAATTCCCTTCCTCGGTAGCACCAAAAAGTTCCTTATAATAGCTCGTAATATACGATTTTAGTTGTTCATGACCCTCGATCGTACCCTCATCCTGCAAAAGAGTATGAAATAAGTTTTTTCCTATGTTTGTCATTGGAACACAATGAAAGTACCTTGTATTCGAATCGAGAGAGTATAAACTAAGCAATGCTTTTGAAAAACTTGGCTAGTGCATCAATCTAATATGGTATCAAAGCTAGGAGGTTTCAAGTTCAAACCATGCCTAATACACTATTTAATCTACTATGAATAGTTGCAGCCCCCGATTACCACGTCTAGTGTCTTTCCATTTGTCCAGCCTAGACGTGAGGGGAAGTGTTAAAATATATAGTCTAGCACTTTCCAACAGTTCGTACTTCTAGAAAATTTAGCTGATGCATCAATCTAATAGTGGCTAACTAAGAGCGTGCAGTAAGACTCCCTTTATTGCAATGAGGCTTGCTCCGGTACAACCCCCTCCCCAAACTCAACAAAACCCAACCGGTATTATTAGGCCCATGTCCAAGCCCAAATCCAAAACTCAGTATTCCTACGTATAGGCATACAGTCGCCGCAAGACAGTCCGGCGAGCACTGCAAGACAGTCCGGCGCCGCAAGACAGTCCGGCGCGAACACCACAAGACAGTCCGGCGCCGCAAGACAGTCCAACGCAAGCACCGCAAGACAGTCCGGTTAGTCTCGATCCCAACGCGATGGACAGTCCGGCCGAATTGCACCGGACTGTCCGGGGCGGAACTATCCGGCCGTTCGTCGCGCCGTCACGCCGCCGTCTAGCCTGCACGCCGCTCCAACCATACCGGTACGGACCTACGAGACATTGCCGAGACTCGCCTCGTCCAGCTTCGCCTCACAGTGCCTCGTGGCTGCCCATCACCACCTTGTTGCTCCTCCCGCCCGGCGGCCACGACCGCCACCGCGCTGACGAATCGCCACCAATAATCTACGTACATACATAATTATGTACATACGTATGCGGCATACAATTTAGTTAGATCATATGGGTTTTGTACAGGGCTTCGTATACCCGTTTAATATTAAACGAAGGGGTATCAAGCGATCTCAGCCGTTCTTGTATTTAAGTTTGCTTTGAGTTTAGGGGAGGGGGTTGTACCGGAGCAAACGCCTATTGCAGTATGGTGCATGATTGCATCCAATTGATGCTATCCTTTCGCTACAATGTAGAGCTAGGGCTAGAGGCAGAATAAGCAAAGAGCCGCTGTCCCTGGCTTCGACGGAATTTATGGGTGTTCATGTGTTCGTGATCGAGTTGCTTCTCGAAATCTCTTGACAACTGAGTGGTAGCTTAGAGACAAGGCTACCGAGTAGGCAACCATCTCACCTGAATGAGTCTCATCTGCTGGAAGAGTCTCATCATATCTAACAAAGTATAGCTAAGAAAGCAATCATTTTTGTTAGACACGTATTTTCGAATTTCTTATGGTCAAGACAACAAGCTGCTGGCAGCCTTTGTGTAGTACTACGTTTTATCTTCTGCCGACGGTTGCTCTCTTTGTCCGCTGCGAGCCCTGTGACATCGCCCATGTCTGCTACAAGAATCTGAGAAGAAGGTCAAAGCATGGAAAAATTGAGTTAAATTTTTAAAAAAAATACAAAATTGTCTCAATGCTTGTGAATTCCTACAAATTCTTGTTTCAGGCTACTGACGCGTAAGTCCATTGTGGGGAGGTAGCTCAAAGTATCCCCACCGGTTTCAACTCGTAACTTCTAATTATTTGAATTTTTCAGTGTCAATTAAACATATCATGTTTTTTATTAGGAGGTTCAAAATTCAAAGTAAAATACTGGATTTTTTCATAGGGTTTCTAGCTCAATACACACCACTAAAAGGCATTCCTACCAATTTTCTGTATAAATTTCCTCTCCGTACTCAAAGGAAGTAAAATTTAGGTTGTGTCAGCTTTTTAATATAAAATTTATTTCTCGTTTTTCCATTGGCCACATTTTCTAGTTAGACTAAAGAAGCGATGAAAGAAAACCAGGAGCAAACAAGAGAGATAAGAGCATCTCCAGTCGCGTCCCTCAAAAAAAACGTCTGGCACGAAGATTTGAGACGTATTTGGGGACGGGGCCGACAAAAAGAGACCAAAATCTATACAAAAAAGAGGTCCTTCTCAGCCATGTCCCTCAAACAGCGTCCAGATGCATCCATTTTAATAGAGGAGACCACCCCATATGAAAAAATTAGGTGAGAGAAAGTGTGAAAAAAAGAATAACATGTGGAAACTAGGGGCTGCATGCATGCGGATTCTATTTTTGTGTCGAGCGTCTTCGGTAGAGACTCTAGAGACTACCAAAAACGCCAGCGACAAAATAAGACGCTATTTTGCTTCGAAGAACACGAGTTTTTCTCCATTTCTTATCCGCCGACGCGACGGGAGATGCTCTAAAAACTACTAGTACACACAAATTTGACGAGATCACGTTTTAAGACGAGCATGCGTGCGCGCCAGCTCGGACGATTGTCATTGGCTTCGCCTAGATAACGACCAAATTGAACACACCTGTCGGCAGCACCCAAAAACCAGTACTACTCTTACTGAGAACAAAGTCAAGTGACGGAAGCAAGTAGCACATGCCTCTTGCTAATAAAGCATATGCCCCCTCCCCTCCTGTAAATACCGAGTACATACGTATATGTATGGCGCCAGATAGGCACCTTCCCGTCCTGGGTCGTCTCGCGCGAGAGGGCTCTATCCTCCTGCTGCTGGCCGTTGCTGCCGCCGGGGTCGGCGGTGGCGGCCGCTCCCAGCTGCCGAAGGCGGGGGGGGGGGGGGGAGGCGGTGGTGGCGCGCTCTACAGACTCCCCTTCGCGCGGAGGTAGTCTCTCAAGGGCGGCGACAGGTGGGCATCGGGTCTGGTGGCGAGGCCTCCGGCTACGTCCTCTGCAGCATGGCAGGGGTCGCGGTGGAGTGGTGGATCTCGGCGGCGAAGAGGAGGGCGGCATCATCGATGATCGAGCAGCGGCGGCAAGGACCCATGGTCGCGAGACGGCGGCGAAGAGGCTCGGCCAGGCTTCGCTGGCGAGCAGCAGCTGGCCGTCTCCGCGTCGTGGGCGTGCGTGGCCGCTCTCCCGATGGCTGCCGGCCTTCACCGGCCAGGTTGGAGGAGGAATATGGACCGAGGTTCCCAGCCATGACGGCGGCGGGGGGCCGGCCGTTTCGCTTTTAATGGTGGTTGTCATAGGGTTCTTCTTTTGGGAAGATGAAGACCTTCCGGATGCCAATCCTTCTTCATCTAGCCAGAGTGTTGAGTTCTGAAAGGCTCCCACGGCGAATGCAATAATGCATCTTTTGCCTGGAGTTCGCAGGATCGGGTGGTATTTGGTCGCGCGGACTCATGCTTTTATTCCGACCATTTGGTTCCGGAGGGGCCGATACGAAAGCTCTGTTCCGTGTTGACATCAAGTGACATTTTGGTCCATGATGAAGCTAGAAGAAGAGAATATCACGAAGGCCGGATTGGAGGACTAGCTAAGGGAGTTTCATTTAGGTACGGAGTAGTACATTTATTTAGCGTTATTGCACTTGGCCCCTTTGACCTCCAGCGCTTGCACGCGGCGCCTAGACGGTGTGGTAGTGACACAACCAACGGGAAAGTCTTTTCTAGCGGTTCCGGTTCCTACCGGACCTCCCTGAACCAATCGGGAGCTGCCATCTCTCTAGTATCCATACCTCTCTGCCTGTATTTTAAATTCGTATTTAATGTATAAATGATATATTTCTATTTAGAAAATTAGTATTAATAATAAATTCTAAATATTTTTCTTGGATTTCCATAAAATATTTTTAATAAAATTTCCAGAAATTTCTAAGTTCCTAATATTTCTAGTATGGGTTCAGTAGTATTCTGAAATCGAAGAGATATATGACTAATATCTCGGTCATACCAAACAGGAGCCAAACGTTCCCGAAATGAATTTCTTTTATTGTGGATACCAGTATTATATCAGCAAAGTATGGCATACACCATTTTGGAACATCTGTTCACAATCCATATTTGTGTAGAAAACATTTTTCACAAATTGTTACAAAATCTCATAAATAATTCAATAATTACAGTTTACTCAGAAATAGACAAATCAACTCCCTTTCAAATCTGAGAGCAAATGAAAAAATACCATTCAGATGGATTAACCACCACCAAAATATTTTCTAAATTTAAGAATTTTTTTATTGAATTTTGATAAGGATATCTCAATCTGAACCATTACAAAAAAAAAGTATGAGAATATTAAAGAAAACTAGATCAGGAATTGGATGCGGCACATTTGACACCTAATAGAAGAATGAAATCCAAATCGGACCAAAAAGAGCAACCACCAAAATCACTAGTCAGATCTGCATCTTCATCAAATTGAAGGAAAATTATCCCTATATCCACAAAAAGAATCCCAAACTTAGCTTGCACATGAACATGGTGGGGCTGAAGCATCGTCTTCCTCCGGCGGCTCTCGTCGATGAGGTCGAGGCACTGCCAGTAGGAGGGGGTGGAGGAGCCAGAGCTCGATAGCATCCTCATGCTCAGGCACGGCGCCACCGTTCCGGCTGCAACCTCGCTGAAGATTACGCTCCGCCTCGCCGCCGCTTTTCTGGATCAGGATTGAGAGAGATAAGGAAAATGAGGCACGCTGGGGTCCTCGGAAGTATATCGTACGTATCCGCACAGGTCTCACGCATCGGCAACCAAACAACTCGTTATACAGCTTATTATTTTCCGAATCACGACGTACTTTTGAACGGCCGATGGGACTCCGGTAGGAACCGGTTCCGCCAGAAAATCCACTCTCAGCACACGTCGTCGTAATTACTGACGTCCGCCCAAGTTTCCTCCTCCTGCTCCTGCGCATGGTAATACGCTTCAGTTTTGGCACTAAATTATTCTCAGCCGATTTCGTGATAAGGTGGATGCATCATCATCCAGATATTCAGCTCCTGATCGATGTCCTTCTATAAATACCTCCCCACAAATCCAACAAAACCCACCGCCATTGATCTCCAATCTCAAGAGCTCTTTGGTTAACCACATCTGATCGCTGGTTACGAGGCAGGCAACAGTCTAGCTCGCTCGCCGGCCATGTCTTCCTCTGATCCTGACCTGTCCCGGATCCTGCCCCGCGTGCTCATCGTCTCCCGCCGCACCGTCCGCAAGAACAAGTTTGTGGACTTCGTCGGCGAGTACCACCTGGACCTCGTCGTCGGCTACGGCGCGGTGCCGGTGATCGTGCCGCGGGTGGCCGGCATACACGCCATGCTCGACTCCTTCGACCCCATCCACGGTGTGCTGCTCTGCGAGGGCGAGGACATCGACCCCTCCCTCTACGACTCCGGCGCCGACCATGACGAGGACGGCCTCACGCCGGAGCAGCTGGAGGCCGTGCGGCGTCTCCACCCCAGCGACGCCGCCGTGGACCACGAGAAGGACTCCATCGAGCTCCTCCTCGCGCGCCGCTGCCTCGAGCGCGGCATCCCGTTCCTCGGCATATGCCGCGGCTCGCAGGTGCTCAACGTCGCCTGCGGCGGCTCGCTGTACCAGGACGTCGAGCAGGAGCTCCCTTCCCATGACGCCGACACCGCCGTGTGCCACATGGACTACGACAACTACGACGGGCACCGGCACCCGGTGCGCGTCCTCCCGGGAACGCCGCTGCACGACTGGTTCGCAGAGTCGCTCGGCGGCGATGAGATGATGGTGAACAGCTACCACCACCAGGGCGTGCGGCGGCTGGCGGAGCGGTTCGTGCCGATGGCGTTCGCGCCGGACGGGCTGGTAGAGGGGTTTTACGACCCGGACGCGTACAGCCCAGCCGAGGGCAGGTTCATCGTGGGGCTTCAGTTCCACCCGGAGCGCATGCGCAAGGATGGCTCCGACGAGTTCGACTACCCCGGCTGCGCCAAGGCCTACCGTGAGTTCGTCCGCGCCGTGCTCGCCTACCAGGCCAAACTCGCCACCGCGCCCGTGCGGGGCCGGTGGGCGGCCACGATGCCGAAGCTGAGCCACGCCATGGAGAAGCAGCGCAAGGTGCTCGTCCGGAGCTTCTCGCTGGCCAAGAACATGTACTTCGGCGGCGGCGACACGCAGAAGCCGGCGGCTGAGGCGGAGCGGCGGGACCTAGACGCTGGCGCTGAGTTCCTGGAGACGGCGGCGCTGAGCTCGCAGCAGGAGAAGCGGCTGAAGCAGATGGGCGCGACGGTGCGGAACGCGTCCGGGTACCTTAACAGCACGCTCAAGGTGAGCGAGGACCGGGAGGCGGCGGCCAGAGCGCTCATGGCCAAGATGTCGGCCGCGCAGCTGTCCAGCCTCGCTGCATTCTACCGCGCCATGGGAGCCATCTGCGCCGACCTGCTTGACGCCAAGCTCCAGCCTACGTCTCCGACTCTGCACGAGTGATGACTGGAAACCCAACGACTTACGAGTGCAAAGTTGAAATGGGATAGTACTACTAAATTAGTTTGTGATGTGGATGTGTAGCGGGCGACAAGTGACCTTTTTACATCTCTCCCTATAATGCATGGGTGTGATTTGTTTTCACTTTACCTAGTTCTCGTAAAATGATATTATCGAATCTCAGTTGCAACTTTGCAATTCTATTACAACTCAACTGCATGAAAAACGGTGCAAATCCTACGTGTATTTGCTTGGTCTTCCAGCTTGTTGACTTGGATGATCACACGAATGAGAAAATACCTACCTTTTTTTTTAATTCTCAATCGCACTTTCTCAGTTGCCATGATTTGGATCAACATGAGTTTCAATATTGGGAGTATTATTCTCCTAGTTGCACATGAGAAAATATCAAAATCGTTGGATTGCTTCACGATCTGTGCTAGTTATAAATTGCAACATGAGTTATGAATCCCCTAAACCGTTAGATTAGTGTGTGGTTTATGCTTAGTAATGAATTGCAAATACGATTTGATAATATCGTGACAATTTGTAAAATTCTCGCCGAACGGAAATTATGTAAGTATGTTCGAGGTGTCATTCTCATTCATACCCATCTTGTATATAGTATAAGAATTTTCATAGAATATATTTTTAAACATCATATATTTGGTAAATCTAAATATTTTCTTATATTTTACCAAACTTTGCAAAATTTGAATTTTACTAAATCCTGAAAGGAGAACTAGAAAAAACGGAGGGAGTAATGCTAGTCACACTTAGTTGGACAAAACAAAAAGTGGTCCTTGATTGTTGGAGACTTTGTTCTTGCATGACAACTAGAAGAGCAAAACAGCAAAGTTCCTGATCATCACGTGGAGCCTTGGAGGTGTCAAAGTCAGAGCGGACAGACCGACACGGACTGGGAGCTTCAAGTTAGTTGGAACTTGGAGGAAAAGTAGCACAGAACTGCTAGCAGTACCCAGGTGTGGCAGGACACCATACATGTCACGCATGCATGGTGTACAGGTTGCAACTCTGTCTCAGCACTTGTCAAGCCCTGAGATGCAACATTTATATCACCATTGAGGGCTCCTTTGATTCATAGGAATATGAAGAGTATAGGAATAGGAAAGGTGTAGGATTAGAATGTCATGCCAAGTTGAATCCTATAGGAATATGGTGTGTCTTTGATTGTAGCAAAGGAATTTTTCCATGAGGTATGAGCTAATGTTTTTTTCCTATAGGATTTGCACTACAAGATTCCTATAGGAATAATTCCTATAGGATGTGTTCCTATGAATCAAATGACTTATATAGGAAATTTTCCTATAGGATTCAAATCCTACACAATTCCTATGTCAATCCTATGAATCAAAGGAGCCCTGAGTAATGAGATTGCAACATTTATATCGCCACTGGAGTATAGATCTGAACGACAGCTTCACTGGAGTGCAACAGTCCGTGCACCTCGAGCAGACATTATTCAGGCAGAAGTGCAGTGCAGAGCACCTAAAGAGTGAGAAGCACAATGTTCTTGTAGTTCAGCAAAACTGCATCAGATTTCACCAGAGATGGTACTCTGATGCCGCGCCTACTGCTCACTGCTCCTTGCCGTCGTGTCTTTCTGCCTGCCGCGCACAATGGTGGTCGTCGCCGAGAAGCTCTTCATCATAGCAGTGCTCGGGATCGGGATCAGCATTGTTAGTCCGATGATGAACGACATCCTGGCCACCGCCTCCGTCGTTGGCATTTCCTCCTAGGCGTCGCGGCGTTCTGGCCTGGGTGTGGCTTGCTCGAACACAGTTCTTCTATGCTAGTGCCACCTAGCAGGAGCTAGCAGGGCACCAGCCTTCTGCCAATAATCGGCCATCACGTTCATTTCTCCACTCCACTTATCTTTTTTATTATGATATTACCTGGATGCAAAGTGTGTATTAATTCCGGGGTATAGATCAAGGTTTAAAATAGAGCGTATTTTCTTCATTAATAGTGCGCTATAGCATATTTTCTCGAAATAGGCTTCCGCCCCGCTATATTCCATATGGTACAAAGCACAAGCATGCCTAAAAGAAACCAAAGAGAAAAAAAGAGCAAATAATGTCAACCACATCGGATCGACGAAAAACGAAGATGTCACTCAACCGTTGCGCCCTCCGGATAATTCCCACCACGCTCCTAGCACTTCCAAACGTTGCGTACCAAGCAACATCTTCAAGAAGGATTGCGACGATGACGACGCTGCTGCCTGGATTGCTCCTAGGGTTTCCCCCGGCACGCGGAGGAGAGAGGGGGAGGGGTAATTCAAGAAGGAAAGGAGGCATCCACGGACGTCATCGTGTTAGTGGCAGCCAAGCCGCCAAGGATTTCACCCGACCCCCCAAACCGACTCCAGACGCTTCATCGTGCTCCACCATGCTCGCCAACCACCAATGTGCGCCACCACGGTCTTGCCAACACCAACGCCGTCTCACCGTGGCAATCAAAACAAGACCAACGTGATCGAGAAGGAGCAATCGGGAGCGAGAATCGACAGATCAGCGGCCACGTGAGAGGGACCTGCCTCCACCGCCAATGGTGGTCGCCGTCCGAACGCACCGACCGGCGCTGCAGCGCACACATGGCGCTGATCTCGCCCTCCTCACCTCGAGTCGCCCCACCATCCGCCGGGAGCAGCACACAGACGCGCTCGGGCTCGGCCCGCCCGGACCAAGATGGGGCCCGAAGGCCTAGATCTCAGGCCAGGCGGGCGCCACCATGGACCACCCCGCCGTCCCGCTACCAAGGAGCAGCGTCACTGCCACCATGCCACCCGGGGAAGCGCGTCGTTTACGGAATCATCGTCTACCTGGGGGCACCGCCGCCGGCCGTACAAGGGTTTGAGTTTTCCTCGTTAAAAAAGAAAATAATTATTTTTATTTGTTGTGGTGATGAACATCAATTTGTTGATTCCTCTTCTAAATCGGAAGATAATATCGGTAATACTGATAATTTTTAATAAATAATTTATACCAGAAACGTACAAATTGACGTCAATTTTTAGAGGGCTTCGCAGCAACACTTGTCGAGCAGCCAAATATAGAGATCGTATATGTATCAGCACAATTTTGTATTCAGCAGTGACGTACTAGATGTGGACGACGATAACTGCACTGCGGCAGCAACTGCCCCTCTACACCGAGAAAACAGTGTTCAGAGAAGTGCAGAGCACCAACATACTATCATCCCTGCGAATTGATGTGTCGCAGTTTAGATTAAATTTGGTATTGATGTGTGTTTTATATGTAGGTTTGCTCATTTTGAAGAAAAAATCTATATATGGAACTTAATTTGAAACGGAGCAAAATTGTTTGTTTCACCGTGTTTTAAACTATAATCACAATTACTAAGTAAAAGGCAATTGAATTATTATTTTTTATACGGAGCAAAAGTTTTGCCTCATC
This sequence comes from Lolium rigidum, assembly GCF_022539505.1. Lineage (NCBI taxonomy): Eukaryota > Viridiplantae > Streptophyta > Magnoliopsida > Poales > Poaceae > Lolium > Lolium rigidum. Next base: position 296,194,177 of record NC_061513.1, read on the forward strand.
AATTAATTAAAAACAGTGTGTCAAGTTTTTAGGAGAAAATTGGGCGAGAACCTATGACAAGCCACACCAACAAAAGCAACCTCTAAACCAACTAAAACAGATAACCAAAGAGCACAACATCGCAAAGAAGACCCACTAAAAGAACATAACAACCTAAAAAGAGTCTAACAATTAATCAGCTGCTTAAACTTTCCTTGTTCCGGCTCTCTTCCTTCCTTTGCCCGTGATAATTACCTTCCTGAGAGACTTCTCCACCTTCCTAATCATATTCTCTGAGGCCTTTCCCGCCACGATGCAGGCAATGTCCTTGCCATATCCAGGGCTAGCCGCCTCCAAACTAGCAAGCAAGCCGCAAAGCTCTTTTCCAAAAAGAGCCTCATAGATAGGCACCAGCACGGCTCGACAGTCCAAAGAGGCGAGGGACTGGCAATGATCCGACTGTGGTGGCGAGGGTGTCGTGGCCACCTCCAAGGTCTCAAAAGAGCACAACACCAAAGGAAGCACCGCAGGAGAATCCCCACACAACTCAAGTCGCTATGGTGTGATCTGCAAGAGATCTCAACTATGCCCTTGCTCTCAGAGGCAACCGACACAACATGTTGCGGTGACTGGCAAAGGCTGACACGAGGAGAGAAATAATAGTAGATATGTTCTTCCTCAACCACAAATGACTTCCCCTCAGACTAGCCATCGCTTGTCTCGAAGGCCTTAAACTAGCTATTAACCTCACGTATGGTGATTTGCTTTTTGAAACAGACTGTAATTCTTTGCTGAAGGTTTTTGACCCCGGATCAGCAGACAGATCACCTGCAAGTATCATAGCAAAGGAGTTTCATTTACTGAAACCTGAGGACAGATCAATAAAGTTAGTGCATGTTAGTAGGAAGGTTAATGGGGTTGCCCATAACCTTGCCCAGAGGGGGCGTAGTGAGTTGTGTGGAGGTGTGTTGCTCAATCATGTTCCAGCTTGTATGTCTGAACTGGTTGTGCAAGATTGTAAGAACAGTTTCTCTGGCTAAGTAATATACAACTCCTTTTCAAAAAAAAAAATGACTTCCCCTCAGAGGAGTCAAGTGGAAGTGAAGCCTGCACGGTGGCGAGCTGCTCTCCACCAGAAGGACATGCCTCCATCGGCTCCAAAGAATCACCAACGTGTGCCAACAACAACTTGAGACTTGACACCTCCTCACGTAGGGAGCGAGACGCCTCATCGACGCGCATAGCAACCAACTGATTGAGCTCCATGCGCATCAAGGCAAACTGGCACTAAAAGCGGGAGTCTAAACTGCCTTTGACATTGAGCTCATCGCAACACTTTGGGGTGAGCCTTCGCGGCGATGTTGTAGGCGACGATGCGTGGCACACGACCTCAACCCAACTCCGGGATGCCAAGGAACGACAAGGCTGAGCGAGCGAAGAGCGGCTCCGCTGGCAAGGAGCACGTGCGTCCGGTGAACGAGCACGAGTGTCCAGAGAGGAAGAACGAGAGGCGGGAAAGTGCGCACGGCAGAAACGCTCCCCGTGGCCATGACGATGATACCGGATGCACCTGAAGGGTGCACTGCATGTGTTGACCTTGTGAACACGCTCGAGGCACCGAAAGCATCTCCCACAAGCCCAATGCTTGAAAGCGAGACTACGCTCGAGGCCTTCCTTCCGAAGCAAAGATGACGATGGCTCATGGCTAGGGCGGCCACCCCGACCCACCTATACCCAGTCTTCCTTGTCTCCAAGAGCATAAACAATAGCAAAGAGGCCACCACAGGGCTCCGCTGGCGCCTCATCATCATTGCGCACATTAGCGATGATGCGAGCCGAGCCGAGAACGTCATTTTTGGTAGAGGCCAACGGCAACCACAAAGCCAGCTATTCATTGCCGCCTTCCTCGTCGGAGCCCAAAGAAGCAACCGAACTCATTAGCGAAAAGGACCCGAGCCCCTCGACCAAGATGGCAGGGTTGGCGAGGATAGGTTGAAGGACCGTCTGCCTTCACAGGTCCAGCAGGAGCCACTGGCGTTGCCATGTCGGCGGGGACAGAAGACTGCACCGAGGGAAAAGTGGTAGAGCCACTAGGAGCCAAGGGCAGAGTGGCTATTGCCGGCACCTCGGGAGTGGGCGCAGGCCTGACACAAGGGCGAGCACGAGACTGGACAATCTAGACCTGCGTTGGGCGAAGACCTTTGCAGCAAGAACGTAGGCGTGCACTCGGGAATCGCGAAGCGATGCCGGCGAGGTCGCCGCCGCGGGCTCGGAAGGAGGTAGAGGCAGGCCAACGTCCATCACGGCCAGAAGCTAAGGCGGAATGTCGGTGAAGCTGACGGCCTTGGCGGAGTTCCTTGTGGAAGCAGGGGCTCGGACGGTGGCAGGAACCCAGTCAGGGGCCGGCGGAGCTCCGGGGAGAGGTGGCAGCTGGCAGAGCTCGAGAACCAAGCGCTTGATCAACGGACCTCCAGACCTAGGCGGGAAGAGGCCCGGTCGAAAGTTGATGTGGGCGGAGAGAGGACACCGAGAGGAAGTCGGTCTTGTCGCGGCGGAGGCAGCGACGGCCGGTAGGGGGAGATCAGGGCGGCGGGCGCGTAGTCCCCATGGTCGCGGGATCCCTATCTGCAATTCAATTATTGTGTTCCTAGCGAAGAGGTCTGTTGTGCATCTTCAGGTTTGAATTAGTTTCAGTGGGTTTCAAAATCGATCACAGGGTTACATTATGTTTTGATAATCACGTATCAAATTTTGTTATGTTTTGTGCAAAAAAAAATTATGTTAATGGAAAATTCCATACTTCTAGTTGTACTGAATATATTTCGATAAATATTAAATTTTGAGGTTTGGAACTTGGTCAAAACATAATAAAACTTTATGATCATGTTTATTTTGAGGTTTGGAACTTAGTGAAACTAGATAGAACTTTTTGTGTTTCACCTAGATTCATAGAGTGTCACCATATTTCAAAATTCAATTTCTGAAACTTGTCGGAATATATTTAAAGTCTTGTTCATATCACCCCCACGCTGAAGCATGTTTCTTTCAGACCAGTTTGAGCAGGGAAGAGATGTGAGGAAGAAGCCAATACCCTAGCTTGTGGAAAACTTACTTGTTGACATCTCATACAATCTAGAATCTTTTCTTTTGTTGCACTTAACACTTACGCATATAACCTATAACACTCGATAAACACCCATATATAACTAATGATAACTTTGATTAAGAACATGTAAAACCACCATAACGCATTAACGAGATCAAATTCCTTTTTAGATTAACATGCTTTTTTCTATAATTAAAAACAAGGTGAGATCTATTGTAATAAAGAGTTTTATCAAACATCACAAACTAAACAAGCAAATTCTTCAAATTAGCACAAGAATTGTATTTATAATAATTAATATTAGAAGTATAGGACAAATATATTTATTGATAATTGAACTATATAGAAATGTGATTTCATGGTTAGCTAAGCATTTATATGTATCTTAATATACATAAGAATGTTAATTCTTTGTTGAATCTATTTTACACGTAAAATAATATTGTAATTTAGTATATAAAAATATGTATCAATGACAAAAAAAATTAACATGATGAGTTATGATGAAATTAAAAAAGTTCAATATAAATGGACAAAAAACATTGATTATAACCCGCTCAGGGTATACAAATTGAATGGTAAATTCATTAAAATATGCATGTTTAAATTAGAAGAATTACAATCCGACTAAATATTACTACGTTGTCATATGTAAGTGATTCATATCTCTTTTGATAGGACACACAAATATGTAGGGCCATCTATCTCAACCGGAAAAATCCCGTGTTCCTCTTAGTCAGGCGCTACCATGGGAAGCTCTGGCAATGGTGCGCTACATGATCTTAGGTTGAATCCTACAACTCTGGATCAGAGCATACATGCATGACTCTGTCCCCCTAAATACCTAGCCACAAAACACCTAAGTCTAAAACTACTGTGACGAAACTAAATTTCCGTCAGTTAAAACAGATCACCTTTTATTGCAACAACAAATACTCTCCGGTGTAAGTTTAGTAAAAAAAATGTTTTTTTTCACATCCAGTTAACACGAAAAAAGATCACATGTACAGATGAAATGCAATACAAGCGAAAGACAGAAGCACGTGGTACACTTTTGAGTCATCGTCTTTTATTATGAGTTAATAATGTTTATTTCATGTGATACCACTAACCTCTGTTGTTTGCAGAGAAGAATTCATAATTTTCACCAGTAACCACTTTTTGCAGAGAAAGTTTCATAATGAACCAACCTGAAACAACCAAGCCCAGCAGCTAGATGACCAGCAAAGCCCATGGCAATCCTTGTCTCGACCATACCGCCAATTATAAGCGCAATACCAGCTTTTCTTGCAGCATCAATCACTTCGAGGGCTCCAAGTACCCCCATCTTTGCCAGTTTGATATTGATAACATGAGCAAGATTGCCATGTATTATTTTCTGAGCATCAAGCAAACATCGACAGCTCTCAAACAGCAACTCTGTATCTCTCCATTGCAGCGCCGCTAACGTCACGGAGGCCTTCCCAATCATCTCTATGAACTGGTTGCTCAAAGAGTACAGGAGTCACACCCATTTCTGAAACAGTGGTAACGAAATTAAATAACATAGTAGAAGAACCAGATATAACATCAAAATGACTGAGATATTAAAGCTGCAAGTTTTACAGTAGCGTCAAATTTGCACGAGTATGTACCATTTAGTCTGTCAAGAACTTCGATCGCTTGATTTGCTGTGTACCCTTCATTTGCATTCCAAGATAAATGAGCAGTCTGGATGGACGAATCGTATAGCCTTCAGAACCTCCATGTCCGAGTCCAGGTTTTTGCCCACTTTGAGCTTGAGAGTCTGAAACCCTTGTCCCCGGTATTTCGCAGCCAGTTGAGCGGCCTCTTTTGGGGCCACGATTGGAATCTAAATTCAGAGATAGATGAGGTTTAGTGATTCCGATAATGCAACTCCACAGCATGCCTACCTCACTGCAGAGGATAGTTTGATATAATCATTACCGTGATGTCGGTGGTGACGCTGTTTGATGCCCCACCAAATAATCTCCAGAGAGGTATGCGGATGCTGTTGGCAACCGCGTCGGTGACTGCCATCTCCACTCCTGCTCTGGCCTTCGTTGGAGAAAAGCAGAGGTAAATACAAATTGGGAAGGAGAGGATGATTTTTTTGTGTGTGTCGAAACAGTTTTGTAAAATGAACATATCGGATCAGCATTTGAGTAATTGCCAAGAGAAACAATTAAAGCAGCTGTATCACAACTAGAAGAATCAAGTGCTACGAACTGAAAACCAACTTCTCTGTTTTTGGTGCTGAAAGCTCGTGTTCAGATTTTGACTGTGCAGCAAGTGTCTTGTGAAACTGTGAAATTATGAAGGTTGACCAAATTGTTGAGAGTATGGTCTCACCGATGCGAAGGCATGTCCGGGGAGGGCGTCTGCGACGTCCCGGAGCACGGCGCCGAGGGGCGCGGACGGGGCTGCCGCGACCAGCTCGCAGACCCGGCCGACGGCGGCGAGCGCCGCGGGCTGGTTCTCGGCGGTGACGGAGGGCAGGATGGGGGCCTCGCCCCACCCCACGGCGCCGCTGGAGAGCTCGACGCGCACGGCGACGTTGGAGATGGCATCGAGGCGCGATGAGGACATGCTGAGATTGTTGCCGTACGAAAGGCCGGAAGGAGGGTCTGGGTTTGCTTCTGGAAGAAAGAAATGCCAGATCGGCTCGATGCAAGGCTACTGCCTCTTTTGCTATTTTCTGTAATTTTGCAAAATGCAAGGAAGAACAAAGAGAAGAAAATGAATTGGAGCATGAAGGACAAACAGATGAAGGAAAGATCCAAGATCACACTTGAAAGCATTATTTTGAACAAAAAACAATTTTGCAAGATTTCCGGATATAATTTTTATTTGGTTTTATATAAATAAGAATAAGGGTGGGAGGGCTACTTCACCTAGATCATGGCGAGAGACGCGGTGGTGTGGCGGAACTCGGCGGGGAAAGGGCGGCAGCGGGATCACTGTTGACCTCCACCAGCCGGGTTGGAGGAGGAAGATGGACCGCGGTTCCCAGCCATGGCGGCAGCGTGGGGGACGACCGTTTTGGCTTTCATGGTGGTGGTCCTAGGGTTTTTATTTCGCGAAGATGAAGACGTTCCGGATGCCGATCTTTCTTCATCTAGCCGGAGTGATGAGTTCTGGAAGGCTCCGATAGCGAATGGAACAGTTCATCTTTTGCCTGGAGTTCATCGGGTAGTATTCGGTCGCGTGCACCCATGCTTTTATTCCGACCGTTTGGTTCCGGAGGGAGCGGCGCGAAGCTCCGTTCTGTGTTGACATCAAGAGACTTTTGGTCCATGGTGAAGTTAGAAAAAGAGAATTTCATGAAGGCGGGATTGGGGGATTAGCTAAAGAAGGTTCAAGTCTCCACGATGTTGAGGAACTTGCTTGGTGTTCCGGGATTCGCAATAGTGGTATGAAAGTGGGGGCGGCAACACAGGTGAAGTTCAGAGTCCTACCTTTCAGGGTGAAAACTCAAGGTCTGGCCTTAACTAGACCTTGTTGGAGGCATTGTTTTGAGAGCGAGGACTATCTTCTGGGTGAAAAACCTAAGATCTTTGATCGGGCGACGACGGTGCTGGTGCATTGTTCCCTTCTTGGTGGCGTCGCTTTTGGAGAGTCTGTATTTCAGGTGTTGTCTAGGGGGTTGATGTCTACGGGTGCTTCTATTCTTGTAGACTGTGTTTGGCCTCCAAGAGCAGAGGTTTGTAGAACAGCAGCAAGTTTTCCCTTAAGTGGATCACCCAAGGTTTATCGAACTCAGGGAGGAAGAGGTCAAAGATATCCCTCTCAAGCAACCCTGCAACCACAAAGCAAGAAGTCTCTTGTGTCCCCAACACACCTAATACACTTGTCGGATGTATAGGTGCACTAGTTCGGCGAAGAGATAGTAAAACACAGGTGGTATAGATGGTGGTAATATTGCGGAAAGTAAAGATGCGAGTAAAACAAGAAACAAACGGCGCCGTGAAAATAGCTTTACGGCGTGGGAAGCAATTCTTTGTGGTGGAAACAAGGCCTAGGGATCATACTTTCACTAGTGGACACTCTCAACATTGATCACATAATAAATAAGTTCTCTTCCTTGTGCTACATATACTCTTGTTGGATGATGAACACCATTCGTTGCGTAGGATTACACGAACCCTCAATGCCGGAGTTAACAAGCTCCACAACATTCGATATTCATGTTTAAGTAACCTTAGAGCATAATAGATCTTTGCAAAATAGACGAAGTACTAACATAGCATGCACACTGTCACCATCACACTATGAAGGAGGCATAGATCACATCAATACTATCATAGCGATAATCAACTCCATAACCTACAAGAGATTATGATCATAACCTACGACAAGAACTACACGATGCACACACTTGTCACCATTACACCATGCGGGAGGAATAGACTACTTTAATAACATCACATGAGTAGCACATAGATAAATAGTGATACAAAACACATTGCAATCATAAAGGGATATAAATAAGCACTTCACTATGCCATTCATAACAGTGAATAAGTATTCTGTGAAATATAGCCTAAGAGACCCACACGGTGCACACACTGTCACCTTTACACACGTGGGACAAGGAGTCTCCGGAGATCACATAATGTCAACACCCGGATTTTTAAGTCCAGATGCCTATTATGCCATTCATCACAATCCCAGGAATATTGTTTTTGCGAGGCATAATAGATTGATATCACAACACATCATTCATTACAACACGTAATTGTCTTACATAGAGGGATCACATGATCCTCGTACTGCTGTTCTCCTTCATAGTCTGACCATTTGAATAGCCGGGGACAAAGCCATGAGTACTTTAAAGTACTCGCAAACTAATACTAGTGTAAGCACTATCACTATAGTAAGGGGGTACTAAGCTCTAAGTTTATTTGCATAAAGCCAATTTTATTTCATAAGCATTTAGTAAAAACTCTTCATTTGCTAAACTAACTCAAGTGGGAACATTAGTGTCATTCCCACAACTCTGTTGTGATTCAAGTCAAATTCACCATTCACCTTTCAAGTTCAAGTCACAGGTCATATGTCATATTTTTGAAAATGGTCTGATGACGGAACAATATGGCCTTTCCAACCGTCCATAACCGTGGACGCGGCTATTCGAATAGTTCTACACTCTGCAGAGGTCGTACACTTGTGCCACAACATTTGCAATAATCCGTCAGGGTTAACTGGCCCTGATTTATCACACTCCGTGTGCGGACTACCAACCATAACCTTCCACTTACATATCCTAGTATAGGCACCTCTCCCCATGAGCTTGGCCTCCCAGTGAAGACAGATAGTCAGCCTGGGAACTGCACAGGGCTTGGGCCGGACATTCACCTCATTTCACGTCATTTCACATCATTTCATATTTCTTTGGAGGCAGCCCTTGGCATAACCCCGATGATGCTTGTTTAGAGGGAACCCATACTAAGATACATAAATTTCTAGTTAAGCCCTACCCATATCAGGTATTGTGGGGGTACTTGTAAAATTGGAATGGTATCGCATCCGAACCCAACCATCAGTTTTTGTAAAGTTCACCAGGTCATTCACAAGTCATATTCACCTTCAAAATCTTTCAATAGAATGACTTCTCATTTCAAAGGTTTTCAAAGTCATGTCATTTCACATGTTCCCATCTAAAGTAGTCAATTTCGTTTATTTAGCACTAGCAACTAGTCATGAGGGGTGCTAACTAGCTTTGATTGTTCTAGGCTAACTTTGATACTCTTGTAGTATTCTATCTCTAGACCAAAGTTAACTATAAAAGTAAGTTATAATAATCAAAGTAAAAGCTTGTAAGAATAAAACTTGGGATGGGATCATCAAGCATAAAGTAAATTGGTGAGTGTGCCTTGCTCTAGTAGAGCTTTGCACTTTGCAAGAATATTAGCTTGCAAGAGTATAGCTTGCATTGGTGTTAGATTGCCTTGGTTGGAGTAGTGATCAAAGTTCTCTTCTTCTTCAAAGTAGACCTCCTCCTCCTGGTACTCCTCGGTACTAGGCGTCTATAAACGAATACGAGGTATACAATCACCAAACAATACTTAAGTGCTAGACTAATCACACAAATGGCTCACACAAGTTATTCTAGCATCACCACATTCTTAACATGTTGGTTGACTTTGTTTTCTTTTAAAGAAAAATAATTTCCTCTCATTGTAATATTTATTAATGATTCTATTTGTTTCTCGAGAGAAAATAATTCCCTCTCATTGAATATTATTAAGATTTAATTTCCTCAATTAATGTCATATGACCTAGGTTGACCAAAGTCAACCTCTTCATAGGTATCAATTTGGGAAGTGATTTAAATGAGGTACACCTCCTCATGCCTTTTTAATACTCATGATTAATGATTTAATATCATCAACTAATTTAATATGAGTTTAAAATTGACCATAGTCTCTACCCCATATTAACTTAGTTGAGACAACATTTAAATGAGACCAAGCATCTCATATGATTTAATAGGTATTTTTAAACAATTTAAATATTACTATGAGAATGATTTAATATTTTCAAATAAGACATATGGGTCATGAAGACAGGTGTCATCAATTCACATTGACACACTTGGAGTAATAATCTAAATGAGGGGCTACACCTCATAAAATTAAAATACTATTTTTGAAATAGTTTAAATGAGCTAGAAATGGCCATAAAGAAATTATTTGAATCTAGCCCATGATCAAATACAGTACCACTATCATATTTTTACAGAAACAACTAGAGTATTTGAATTATGATTTAAGAGAATTTGAATCACCTCAAAATAGTTTATGGTTGATTTTAAATAATTATTTGAAGTTTGAAAAGGCCCTGCCTTGTTATTTTTATCATTTAAATTCTATAATAAATCTAAGGTTGAGGCCAGTGGGGTTGGATGGAGCATTTCATGGGCTTTCTAATGATATCAAGTTTGTCCAGAATGGCTCAGTAGATTTGAAACTATTTAAATTTTAGCAAAGGCCAGTATTGAAATTTACTGAATTCAATTAATTCGAAAATAAACTAAATGGTGGGGCGGGAAAGTGAACGGGCCGAATTGGTTTAAAACGGGGAAAACCCAGCCCAACAGCGTTTCCACGCCGCGGGCCATCTGACGAGGTAGGGCCCAGGCGTCAGCGAGTTAACTTACCCGAAGCGGTACGCAGGGTTTGAAACCGTTGGATCAGACGACGATCGAACGGCGGAACGTCGTCGTTGTCGTCGGGGGGAGGAGGGCTGCTGGCACGGCGGAGTAGGGGGTCGGCGGCGAGCAGGGACTCCGGCGAGGGGTGGCGTGGATGCAGGTCGACGTTGTCGTCGACGGCGGTTCACCTGGTACAGGTGGCGTCTCCGGGGGCGGCTCCTAGCTCCGGCGGCTTCTGCGGCGGCTCCACGGGATCCGGTGATCAAATTGGCTACCTACGGATCAAATTGAGAAGCGAGCGAGCTCGAGGAGGGTCAAGGAGAGGAGGAGAGGCGAGTGCTGTGATCGGATAGCTCGGGGAGGCCCTCCTTTTATAGGGACGAGTGGTGGCCGAGGCGGAGCGGGGCAGGTCATGGTGGTGATGGCGTTTGAGGTCACGAGGGGCCATGGGAGTGGGCGCGTCGTGTTGGCGACGTCAAGGTGGTCACGACGCGCATCAGGGCGAGGACGGGGATGGACTGAGGCGGTGGGGCGAGGTCACGTACTGGCGGTACGGTGGCGGATGGTCGGCGATGATGGCGTCGTCTACAGGGCTTGCGCGAGGAAATGGAGGTGTCCAGGAGGTAGCTGGGTCCATGGCGAGGCGACGGGTGCTTGGGGAGAGCGAGGGGAGGCGTGAGGCGACGGGGCACGGCGACGTCCTGTCGCGTCCAGGGACATGTCCTGGCGCGCTCTGGGCGTCGTGGGCGTGTCTGGGCGTGCGTGGCCCGGTCAATGTCTACGTCGTCTTGGTCCAGGGCGTGCACGAGCAGATGCAGGGGAGTGAGAGGGAGTGGTGTGACATGGTGGAGCAGGTTGCAGTGGAGAGGTGAGGGCGATGGCACGAGCTGGCCATGCCATGCCACGGCATGGTCATGCTCTCGTCGATTTGGTCAAGTGGAGGGGCTGACAAGAGGTGGTACTGGTGCTGCAATGTAGAGAGAGCCTCCAGAACATCAGAGGAGGGCCAGGGTTGGACCAAGTCTCCTCCAAAACTCAGCATGGGCACAATTATATACCCTGCCTAACAAGTGTTTGATGAAATGCCCGAAAGAAAATAATATTTGAATTTGGAAAATATTTTTGGTGGAGTGTAACCATATGTTAATTGGAGTATAGTGGTGGTGTTGGTGGTCAAAATGTAATTGGAATGCAAAATTTCAAATTTGGTATGATCTTCTCATAATTTCAAAGTCTCCACTTGTCACATCTCTACTGGTCAACCTGGTCAAAGTTAGGGATGGTGGTCAACATGAAAGTTGTTCACTTTGACAAGGGCTTGGATGACATGGCAATGGTTGACCAAGTTTGGTTTGAAGAAAAGTCAAAACCAGGGGGTAAAGTAGTGAACATTTTATAAAATCCAAAATTGACCATTATCACATGTATGTTGGTTTTGAGATTTTCTTAGATTTGATTCTGGTTTCTTTGATGCATTTGTGTTTGTTTATCATATATAAGTATTCTCCAAGCAATAGATCAAGCAATGGTGGCCTTTGGTGAAGATTTGCAAAATTGGCCTTATGTGTATGTGAGTGAAATTGGGATTTTCTCTCTATTTGATTTCTCTCCATTTGATTTGACTTTTCTTGACTCTAATGTGACTCTTATTAGTTTAGAAACATTTTCAAACCATTGCAACCATTTCAAATGGTCTTGTTCAAAGATTCGCAAAAATGGCCATGACACATAAAAGATGATGTGTCAAATTTTATTATTTCTGTAAAGGGTTCCCCTTGATCTACTTGGGCATGGGTTAGGGTCAATTTAGCATTAGATTAGGTTTAGATATGGTTTCACACCAATTGATCAAGGTTTAAAGACATAGGGCAAGAATTGGGTGTTATGGCTATGTGTCACATATGCCTCTATGCATATGTGGCCTTTGATTTTTAATTTGACTTTGCTTGTCCCAAATGGTGTTGTTGAGTGTTGAAATGATATATGGAAGTGATCCAACCATTCATAACAAGTCCTAGGGTCAATCTTCTCAAATTCATAAATTTGCTAATTTACTCTCATATGCCTCTATGGCATTTTTAGTCCCTTTTTATGTTCTTTGGAAACAACTTGAATTAGGTTTGATAAGTACTAGATAGGGTGTATAATGGTTTTCAAACCACTAAACAAAGTAGAGGAGCTTGGGGTAAAGATTTATAAAAATAGCCATAGGCACATATGCCTTTTTCTTATTTAATTTCCTTTTATTTTATTTTAACTAGGATGGTGAAAAGAGGGGTGAGGTTTAGGGTTTTGTGGAGTATCTCAATGGTTCACCTCTATTTTGAAAAGTAAGAATGGTATTAGTCAAAATATGCATGCTAGGGCTATATGCCCACATATTTCATTTTATTTTAATTCCTTCTTATTTGATACTATTTTGTGGTGAGAAGATTATTGTTTAGGGTTTTGGAATTAGGTTCAATTCAATAAATAAACAATCAATGCAATATCACAACATATAAGCATGCTTACTAGGTACCAAACTGAATTTAATAAAAGTTTTTGTTGGTTCTCATTTTTGGAAAAAGGAAATTCATTTTCTTTTTGTTTTAAATTTTTGGGATGTTACACATAAGTAAAACCCACTTGACTAGCATAATGACATCTAGATTACAAGCATCATCATATGAATCTCAATCATGTAAGGCAGCTCATGAGATTATTGTATTGAAGTACATAGGAGAGAGATGAACCACATAGCTACCGGTACAGCCCCGAGCCTCGATGGAGAACTACTCCCTCCTCATGGGAGCAGCAGTGTTGATGGAGATGGCAGTGGAGATGGCAGCGGTGTCGATGGAGAAGCCTTCCGGGGGCACTTCCCCGTCCCGGCGGCGTGCCGGAACAGAGACTCCTGTCCCCTAGATCTTGGCTTCACGATGGCGGCGGCTCTGGAACTTTTCTCGTACCGTGGCTTATTCGTCTCGAGGTTTTAGGTCAGGGACCTTTAAATAGGCGAAGAGGCGGAGTCAGAAGGCTGACGGGGCCACCACACAATAGGGCGGCGCGCCTGGCTCCTTGGCCGCGCCGCCACCATGTGTGGGCCCCCTGTGGCCCTCCTCTGCTGACTCTCGGGTGTTCTGGAAGCTTCCGGTGAAAATAGGGTACTGGGCGTTGATTTCGTCCGATTCCGAGAATATTTCCTTACTAGGATTTCTGAAACCAAAAACAGCAGAAAACAGGAACTGGCACTTCGGCATCTCGTCAATAGGTTAGTTCCGGAAAACGCATCAAAACGATATAAAGTGTGAACAAAACATGTAGGTATTGTCATAAAACAAGCATGGAACATCAGAAATTATAGATACGTTTGAGACGTTTCAGCATCCCCAAGCTTAGTTCCTACTCGTCCTCGAGTAGGTAAACGATAACACAAATAATTTCTGAGGTGACATGCTACCATCATAATCTTGATCAACATTATTGTAAAGCATATGACATGAATGAAGTGATTCAAAGCAATATCTATAGTTTGCTAACAAACAGATAACATATAGCAAAACCTTTCATGAATAGTACTTTCAAGACAAGCATCAAAAAGTCTTGCATAAGAGTTAACGCATAAAGCAATAAATTCAAAGTAAAGGCATCGAAGCAACACAAAGGAAGATATAAGTTTCAGCAGTTGCTTTCAACTTTCAACATGCATATCTCATGGATAATTGTCAACACAGAGTAATATGATGAATGCAAATAAGCAAGTATGTAAGAATCAATGCACAGTTGACACAAGTGTTTGCTTCTAAGATGGAAGGAAATAGGTAAACTGACTCAACAATAAAGTAAAAGATAGGCCCTTCGCAGAGGGAAGCAGGGATTAAATCATGTGCTAGAGCTTTTCAAGTTTTGAAATCATATAGAGAGCATAAAAGTAAAATTTTGAGAGGTGTTTGTTGTTGTTAACGAATGGTAATGGGTACTCTAACTACCTTATCAACCAGACTTTCAAGAGCGGCTCCCATGAAGGACGTTATCTCTACCAGCAAGGTAGATCATCCCTCTTCTCTTTTGTTTACACATGTACTTTAGTTTTATTTATTAGATGACACTCCCCCCAACCTTTGCTTACACAAGCCATGGCTAACCGAATTCCTCGGGTGCCTTCCAACATTCACATACCATGGAGGAGTGTCTATTTGCAAATTTAAGTTGCTTACTGATAGATCAGAGCAAAACATGTGAAGAGAATTATTAATGCAAGTTAATTAATTGGGGCTGGGAACCCCATTGCCAGCTCTTTTTGCAAAATTATTGGATAAGCGGATGAGCCACTAGTCCATTGTGAAAGTCTCGTCAAGTAAATGACAAGATCGAAAGATAAAACACCACATACTTCCTCATGAGCTATAAAACATTGACACAAATAAGAGACAATAGCTTTTGAATTTTTTAAAGGTAGCACATGAAGTATTTACTTGGAATGGCAGGAAATACCACATAGTAGGTAGATATGGTGGACACAAATGGCATAGGTTTTGGCTCAAGGTTTTGGATGAACGAGAAGTATTTCCTCTCAGTACAAGGCTTAGGCTAGCAAGGTTGTTTGAAGCAAACACAAGTATGAACCGGTACAGCAAAACTTACATAAGAACATATTGCAAGCATTATAAAACTCTACACTGTCTTCCTTGTTGCTCAAACACTTTACCAGAAAATATCTAGACCTTAGAGAGACCAATCATGCAAACCAAATTTCAACAAGCTCTACAGTAGTTCTCCACTACTAGATTTAACTACATGATGCAAGAGCTTAAACATGATCTATGAGAGCTCAAAACAATTGCCAAGTATCAAATTATTCAAGACCATATGAAGCATTTTCCTATTCCAACCAAATAGCAACAAGTGAAGCGATCAACTTTCGCCCTTGAACATTAAAAGCTAAGAACACATGTGTTAATATGAACCAGCGGAGTGTGTCTCTCTCCCACACAAGGATGAATATATTCAGAGAATAAAAATAACAAAACAAAAATAAAAACACACAAACGCTCCAAGTAAAGTACATAAGATGTGACTGAATAAAAATATAGTTTCACTAGAAGAAACTTGATAAGTTGTCGATGAAGAAGGGGATGCCTTGGGCATCCCCAAGCTTAGATGCTTGAGTCTTCTTAAAATATGCAGGGATGAACCACTGGGGCATCCCCAAGCTTAGACCTTTCACTCTTCTTGATCACATTATATCACCCTCCTCTATTGACCCTTGAAAACTTCTGCCACACCAAACTTCAAGCAAACTCATTAGAGGGTTAGTGCATAATCAAAATTCACATGTTCAGAGGTGACACAATCATTCTTAACACTTCTGGACATTGAACAAAACTTCTGAAAGTTAATGGAACAAAGAAATCCATTCAACAAAGCAAAAGCGGCAATGCGAAATAAAAGGCAGAATCTGTCAAAAACAGAACAGTCCGTAAAGACGAACCTGAAAGGGGCACTTAACTTGCTCAAATGGAAAAACTCAAAACTAATGAAAGTTGCGTACATATCTGAGGATCACGCTAGTAAATTTGCAGATTTTTTCGATTTTCTTACAGAGACTTGTGCCAGAATTCGTGACAGACAGCAATGCTGTTTCTGCGCAGCAATCCAAATCTAGCATCAACTTTACCATAGAGACTTTACTTGGCACAAAAACATGATAAGGAGAGGTTGCTCCAGTAGTAAACAACTTCCAAGACTCAACAAAATAAAAATTGCTGTAGTAAAATAAACACATGGGTTATCTCCCAAGAAGTTCTTTCTTTATAGCCATTAAGATGGGCTAAGCAGTTTTAATGATACTTTCGCAAGAAATAAGCGTTGAAGCAAAAGAGAGCATCAAGAAGCAAATTCAAAGCACATTTAAGTCTAACATGCTTCCTATGCATAGGAATCTTGTAAATAAACAAGTTCATGAAGAGTATAGTGGCAAGCATAGGAAGACAAAACAAGTGTAGCTTCAAAAATTTCAGCACATAGAGAGGTGTTTTAGTAACATGAAAATTTCTACAACCATATTTTCCTCTCTCATAATAACTTTCAGTAGCATCATGAGCAAACTCAACAATATAACTATCACATAAAGCATTCTTATCATGAGTCTCATGCATAAAATTATTACTCTCCACATAAGCATAATCAATTTTATTAGTTGTAGTGGGAGCAAATTCAACAAAGTAGCTATCATTATTATTCTCATCATCAAATATAGGAGGCATAGTATAATCATAATAAAATTTACTCTCCATAGTAGGCGGCACCAAAAGACCACTTGCAACGGCGCCGGAAAATAGCTTAGTAGCCGAGATCCGGAGTGTGAGTACCTTTTACCTTTCCTCCCCGGCAACGGCGCCAGAAAATAGCTTGATGTCTACGGGTGCTTCTATTCTTGTAGGCAGTGTTGGGCCTCCAAGAGCAGAGGTTTGTAGAACAGCGAGCAAGTTTTCCCTTAAGTGGATCACCCAAGGTTTATCGAACTCAGGGAGGAAGAGGTCAAAGATATCCCTCTCAAGCAACCCTGCAACCACAAAGCAAGAAGTCTTTTGTGTCCCCAACACACCAAATACACTTGTCAGATGTATAGGTGCACTAGTTCGGCGAAGAGATAGTAAAACACAGGTGGTATAGATCACTACTAGGAAAAGCCTTATAGCAGCACTCCTTACCGCCGGCGAGTATGGTTTGAAGATGCCGGCGGTAATGCCTTCCAGGGGTGCCTAACCCTACCGCCGGCGAGTTTGAACGGAGGTCGCCGGGGGTGCGTGCGTTACCGCCGGCGAGTAGGGTACGAAGGTGCCGGCGATATAATGGCCTGCGGGGTCCCCGTTGGGCTTGGACTTACCGCCGGCGGTTTAGGCCCAAAGCGCCAGGGGTAGAGGGCTCTACCGCCGGCGAACCCGAATAGAGGATGCCGGGGGTAACGGGAGGCAGGGTTGGGCCGTTGGGCCTGACGTTACTGCTGGCAAGTGCAGTCTATTGACGCCGGGGGTAATGGACCTGCCGCTGGCGAAATCGGGGCTAAAGCGGGATCCCGTGCTACCGAACCTGTCCTCTCGTGTCAACAAAAAAAGTCTTCCTTTTCAGTTCCACCCACCATCGAACACCTCTCTCGATCCACTTTCTCTCTCCCCACCCACTTCTCCGGCTCGATTCCCCTACCCACGCCGCCGACCCGGCACCCCAAATCGCGCCGCCGCGCACCAACCCTACCCTAGCGTCGCTCGCCTTCTCTTGCTCCTCCCCGGCCGGCTACGCCGCCCCACCTCCGGCCGCCATGGATGGACCTCCGCCCCTCCGCGTTCAAGCCCGGGGCAGACTCCCGGAGCTCCTGCGTGCGGCGACCTCCCCGCCCACCACCACCTCGCGGACGGCGCGTGCATCCACCGCCTCCATCTTCGTCGCGAGCGTCGATGCGGACGACGGCCTGCCCACGCGGGAGCTCCACCAGGAGAGACGCTGACGCCCCGCTCAAGGTCCCCCTTTTTTTCCTCTCCTGCTGTGCTCGCGAATTGTCTACTCTATGTACAGAAACGTCCATTCTACTATTGCTCTGCTCCTGCATCTGAATACGTCGATCACTAACTTTCTACAAATAAATGTGTGTGGGTCTTTCTGGAGCACAATCCCCTTGTGTGTGTTGCTTAAGATGAAGATACATGCTGCTAACATCCCTAATTCCCATCCGGCTAGTACTCTATATCACTAGACAGTAGACACACAAGTGCTTCAATTTATTCTACATCGTTGCAAACACGACCATCTGCAAATTAATATCGTTTTACATTCATGATAATGCAGAGCATTGGCCTGATTGCAGAGTGGACATCTTGTATTTTTTTTTCAGCTGTCACATGTTTTGCTGCTCCTTGCTGAATCTGCTATATCTGACCTAACTTGAGGCACAACAATACAAGTTGGCTCTTGTTTTTAAGTTAGTTGCCCTAGTATGCTCAGTTCAAAGCTGAAAGTTAAATTGGTTTTCTGTTACCACGTTTTCTCTCAGTCTATTAAATTGTATGGTTGATCTATAGTTTACGAGTTCCCTCCATCAATAGTTTGTTGCTTTCTCTCAGCTATTAAATTGTTTTTCTTCACCTCAATTCAGTTGTTCTGGTTGTACTCCCAGGTTTACAAAACTGATAAACTGATACTTGGAGTACATGACTGAGACATGCTTGTTCTCATTTTGACCATAAGGTAATTCAACATAATTGAGCTCAAACTTTCTATGCTTCACTTGCTCTCTCTGTAGCGTTCAAGTTTGTGTCTAATGAACTAAATGTGCAATTCTCATTGGAAAATTTCAGAACAAGGAAAAATGCTGTCTAGATTCTTCAATAAAGTTTTTCATAATTTGTGCATACAAGACTTGCTTCAGGTTACTCAAATGTCACCATCACACATTTCTAAAAATTTCCCGCGCAAGTTGCTACTCCCAAAAGACCAGAGATCAACTGCCTGATATGTTCTGTGCATTTAGCCTAATTCTGATTTTCTTCTATACCGAAGAAATTTAGCTCTAAACATATGATTGCCCCCTTGAATTTGTTGCTCCTATGATAAATAAATAAATAACCTGATACTTGGAGTACAGTATTTTGTTTTGTTTGGATCAGCGGGTCTTGCAAACTAACAACGATTCAAATACATCAGCTGGTTTCAGGAAATGTCTCAGGAAATGCACAATATTGTCATGCTAAGATTCAGGAAATGTGTGTATCTGACCCAAGGTCTTCTTCGCTGATTGTTCTACCGTATTGTTTTACTATGCATCACAAATTTATCTCTATGCAGCATATTCAAATATAATTATGTGTTGTTTCACCACTTCATGATCATGTGTTGTTTCACCACTTCAGCACCCTTGTTTACAGGTTATTCATCGTCTGTAATGGCGGCGCGACTGGCCGGCTCGTTGAATATGAAATAGAGCGGATATGAAATATTGTTGTGTATGTATTGTTGTGTATGTATTGATGAAGTATTTCGAATATTTCATTCCATTTGTTCAGCTTATTTTTGCTACATCAGATTGATCGCATTCTGTAACTTTTTTTTTTGTTTCTTAAATTCCTTACCGCTGGCGCACAGCCTTGGTTGCCAGGGGTACCTGATTTTAATTCTTTTTTTGTTTCTTTAAATATGTACCGCCGGCGTATACAAATATGGCTTATGTGCCGGGGGTAACAGATACCCCCGGCGAATATGCGAAGGCGCCGGGGATAACGGCATGTTACCACCGGCGAAAACGAAAGTGCCGGCGGTAAGGCATTACCACCGGCGAGGTGATCGCCGGCGAATGCGAATGTGCCGGCGGTAGCAAAATCTGTGCGCCAACGGTAAGCTAAATCCTAGTAGTGGATGGTGGTAATATTGCAGAAAATAAAGATGCAGTAAAACAGTAAACAAGCGGCGCCAGAAAATAGCTTGCTGGCGTGGGAAGCAATTCTTTGTGGTGGAAACAAGGCCTAGGGATCATACTTTCACTAGTGGACACTCTCAACATTGATCACATAATAAATAAGTTCTCTTCCTTGTGCTACATATACTCTTGTTGGATGATGAACACCATTCGTTGCGTAGGATTACACGAACCCTCAATGCCGGAGTTAACAAGCTCCACAACATTCGATATTCATGTTTAAGTAACCTTAGAGCATAATAGATCTTTGCAAAATAGACCAAGTACTAACATAGCATGCACACTATCACCATCACACTATGAAGGAGGCATAGATCACATCAATACTATCATAGCGATAATCAACTCCATAACCTACAAGAGATTATGATCATAACCTACGACAAGAACTACACGATGCACACACTGTCACCATTACACCATGCAAGAGGAATAGACTACTTTTAATAACATCACATGAGTAGCACATAGATAAATAGTGATACAAAACACATTGCAATCATAAAGGGATATAAATAAGCACTTCCGCCATTCATAACAGTGAATAAGTATTCTATGAAATATAGCCTAAGAGACCCACACGGTGCACACACTATCACCTTTACACACGTGGGACAAGGAGTCTCCGGAGATCACATAAGTAAAACCCACTTGACTATCATAATGACATCTAGATTACAAGCATCATCATATGAATCTCAATCATGTAAGGCAGCTCATGAGATTATTGTATTGAAGTACATAGGAGAGAGATGAACCACATAGCTACCGGTACAGCCCCGAGCCTCGATGGAGAACTACTCCCTCCTCATGGGAGCAGCAGCGTTGATGGAGATGGCGGTGGAGATGGCAGCGGTGTCGATGGAGAAGCCTTCCGGGGGCACTTCCCCGTCCCGGCGGCGTGCCGGAACAGAGACTCCTGTCCCCCAGATCTTGGCTTCGCGATGGCGGCGGCTCTGGAACTTTTCTCGTACCGTGGCTTATTCGTCTCGAGGTTTTAGATCAGGGACCTTTAAATAGGCGAAGAGGCGGAGTGGGCCTGGCTCCTTGGCCACGCCGCCACCATGTGTGGGCCCCCTGTGGCCCTCCTCTGCTGACTCTCGGGTGTTCTGGAAGCTTCCGGTGAAAATAGGGTACTGGGCGTTGATTTCGTCCGATTCCGAGAATATTTCCTTACTAGGATTTCTGAAACCAAAAACAGCAGAAAACATGAACTGGCACTTCGGCATCTCGTCAATAGGTTAGTTCCGGAAAACGCATCAAAACGATATAAAGTGTGAACAAAACATGTAGGTATTGTCATAAAACAAGCATGGAACATCAGAAATTATAGATACGTTTGAGACGTATCAGGGGTGGATGTATTACTGTTGCTAGGCCCGTGATACTATAGCGGGACTTTTCTTTCTTAGTTTTCTTTTATCTTTTTTGGATGTGTGCATCCGTACTGCCATTAGGGTGTTGCGTTGTTGCAGAGGCTAGCTGTAGGTATCTTCTAATATTAATATATATTCCTTTTATCGAAAAAATTGTTGGAGATATGCCCAAGAGCAATAATAAAGTGTTATTATGTTTGTCGTTGGCATTCTACACAGCCCTTAGAATTTATAATAAATAACTTAATAATTGTTATTTTGCTCTGGTCAAATGAAAACAATGAGTTGTTCAAATTATGACATTACTCCATGAACGATGGATAAGTTATTATAAATCTTAATGGTGAAACACACATACATAACACTGACGCTAAAATGCCATAAGGCAAATGATTTGAATTCCACTCATTAGTGGAACTGCCATTTAAGGTCATGTTAGAAAGGAACGCATGAAGGAACTCCATTTGAATGGATTTTTGAGTCATATGATTTTTGAATCATTTGGCGCTTGCAAATCTCTTCTAAAGAGAATGACTTAAATACCGTTCATAGGCCAAGAGTTGAACGGGCAACTAACTTAGTGGAAACATACATGGTGATGTATATGGTTCACTGGGCATAGTTGTGTGCGGGAGATTCTTCTACTTCATGAAAACTTCTAACAATGAATTGAGTATATATATGTGGATATATTCGATAAGGAAGAAGTTTGAAACATTTGAATGGATTCAAATAAATTTCAGCATGAATAGGAAATCATCGTAATAGAAAAGTCAAATATCTATGATTGGATCATGATGGAAATATTTGAATTACGAGTTTTAGCGAACATCTAAGAGATTTATGAAATTGTTCTACAACTCACGTTTCTTGGAGTATCATAATGATGATGGAGTATCCAAGAGACGTATCCAAACCTTGTTGGATTAATGATGAGATAATATAAAATGACGCCATTATATTTTTTGTGGATTATGCTTTAGAGACTGCCGCTTTTACACTGAATAGAGCATCATCATGATCCATTGAAATGACACCATACGAGTTATGGCATGGGTACAAACCCTAAATAGTCCTTTCTTAAATTTTGGTATGCATAGCATAAGTGAATGAGTTTACAACCAAAATCGGATAAATGTCTTTGTTGATTATCCCATAAAATTGATTGGGAATTTTTTCCACTATAAAGTCAAAGACAAAAGTGTTTGTTGATGTTTCTTACTTATTTCAAAGAAATTGTTTCTAGCGAACTATTTGAGTGGGAGAACAATGGAACTTGATAAGGTTTATGAACCTGAGCATGATGATCAGAGTAGCGCAGCATCGGAAATGGTTCCGGAAGCGGCCACGACGATCATGGCTCCTGATGCGCGTAGATGTACACGTCCGTTGGGAACCCCAAGAGGAAGGTATGATGCGCACAGTGGCAAGTTTCCCTCAGTAAGAAACCAAGGTTTAATCGGACCAGTAGGAGTCAAGAAGCACGTTGAAGGTTGATGGTGGCGAAATGTGATACGGCGCAACAACAGGGATTCCGGCGCCAACGTGGAATCCGCACAACAAAACCAAAGTACTTTGCCCCAACGAAACGAGTGAGGTTGTCAATCTCACCGGCTTGCTGTAACAAAGGATTAAACGTATCGAGTGGAAGATGATTGTTTGCAAGAAAACAAGTAAAACACAATTGCAGTAGATTGTATGCTATGTAAAGAATAGGACCGGGGTCCACAGCTCACTAGAGGTGTCTCTCCCATAAGATAAAAGCATGTTGGGTGAACAAATTACAGTCGGGCAATTGACAAATAGAGAAGGGAATAACAATGCATGTACATGATATGATAAATATAGTGAGATTTAATCCGGGCATTACGACAAAGTACATAGACCGCCATCCAACTGCATCTATGCCTAAAAAGTCCACCTTCAGAGTTATCATCCGAACCCCATTCAGTATTAAGTTGCTAAGCAACGGACAATTGCATTAAGTATGGTGCGTAATGTAATCGACAACTACATCCTTAGACATAGAATCAATGTTTTATCCCTAGTGGCAACAAGCACATCACAACCTTAGAACTTTCCGTCACTCGTCCTGGTGTCAATGAAGGCATGAACCCACTATCGAGCATAAATACTCCCTCTTGGAGTTAAGAGTACAAACTTGGCCAGAGCCTCTACTAATAACGGAGAGCATGCAAGATCATAAACAACACATAAACAATAGATTGATAATCACCATAACATAGTATTCTCTATCCATCGGATCCCGACAAACACAACATATAGTATTACGTATAGATGATCTTGATCATGTTAGGCAGCTCACAAGATCCAACAATGAAGCACAACAAGGAGAAGACGACCATCTAGCTACCGCTATGGACCCATGGTCCAGGGGTGAACTACTCACTCATCACTCCGGAGGCGATCATGGCGATGAAGAGTCCTCCGGGAGATGAATCCCCTCTCCGGCAGGGTGCCGGAGGCGATCTCCTGAATCCCCCGAGATGGGATTCGCGGCAGCGGCGTCTCTGGAAGGTTTTCCGTATCGTGGCTCTCGGTACTGGGGGTTTCGCGATGGAGGCTATTTGTAGGCGGAAGGGTAGGTCAGGGGGGCTGACGAGGGGCCCACACCATAGGGCGGCGCGGGCCCCCCTCTGGCCGCGCGGCCCAATGGTGGTGGTGCCTCGTCGCCCCACTTCGTTATCTCTTCGGTCTTCTGGAAGCTCCGTGCAAAAATAGGACCCTGGGCGAAGATTTCGTCCAATTCCGAGAATATTTCCTTACTAGGATTTCTGAAACCAAAAACAGCAGAAAACGAAGAATCGGCTCTTCGGCATCTTGTTAATAGGTTAGTTCCAGAAAATGTGTAAATACGACATATAATGTGTGTAAAACATGTAGGTATCATCAATAAAGTAGCATGGAACATAAGAAATTATCGATACGTTGGAGACGTATCAGCTCCCATGTCTATAAAGTGTTGTAGTCATGGAGATCAAAGTACCTATTGAACCTTGTAGATGTGGTTTACTTTGTGATCAAATAAATGATTTGTGGACAAATGATTGATTTTGAACAATGATAAACCAACTACATACAAACAAGTTATGATGGGCCCTAACTCCGTTAAAATGGCTATGCGCCATGAAATCCAAGATAGGTGAATACTTTTTGAAAGTAAATGGATCTATAAAATTGATGGACTTGGATGGAATATCCTTGAAGAAGCTCGACTTGTCGAAAAGTTGTTTACGACAAAGTTCAAAGAGTTGACTACGATAAGATTAGATCTTCCGTAGTGATGCTTGTAGTCTATATGGATTATTCTAGTAATCGCTACATATTTCTTTTATGAGATATGATAGTAGGATGGCAGAAATACATTCCTTACAAGAAGTGTGTATGAAGGATGTATACTAGATACAAACCAAAAAGTTTCTGCTAGTCCGTGGAATACTAGATAGGTATACAAACTTCAATTGGATGAAGTATCGCGGAGTTGGAATCTTCACCGGATGAAATAATCAAAGAGTTTTGATTTCATCAGAAACGATGAAGATGCTTGCATTTGCAAGAAATTAAGTGGGAGCGCTGAGACATATTTATAATACTTTATGTAGATGACATATCGTTGATTAAAAATAATGTAATCATGTACTTGATGTGATTAAAAGGTTTCATTGAGAATTAATTTCAATGAAAGGATATGGACTGAAACATATTTAGTGTCAAGATCTATGAAAATAGATTGAAAAACATTATAAGTTTAAGTCAAAGTACATAGAATGAATATTGAAATAGTTCAATATAAAAATATTAAGAAGGTGTTCTTTTCCATGTGAAGGTTTAAAAGGACTTGAGTGTATTTGACACTCGATGAGTAAAAACACATGAGTGATTTTAGATCACGAATAATATGTACAAAGTCAGATGTCCTGTGCTCTAAAGTGTTACGAGCATATACCAGAATGATTTATGTAATGATCATTGGACAACAGTAAGAATATCCCTGAGTCCTTTAGAAGAACCAAGGATATATATATAGTTTTTGTATGGGGTAATGACAAACAAATCGTTGTAAAGTTTTGCACCGATATTAGTTTGGTCACATATAAAAATAAAATTTCAATCTCAACTAGGCTAAGTGTTGTTTAAAAGGTAGCACAATAAGCTAGAAGAAGTCTATGCTAGATTTAGATGAGTTCTAAATCTTGTGACGGATTCTACAAACGAAGGCAGAGTATGTCATTGTTTTGACAATGACTGAGGATGTTAAGTCGAGGAGTTCTTTGAGAACTTGGTGTAGTTCCGATAGTGTCAGAACTTTGAAGCTATATTGTGTGTGACAATATTAGTGACTTATTTCAGACCGCAGAATTAGGGTTCCACCAGCGGACTAAGCATATACAATTAATACCGACTCATTTGTAAAATGAGTGATACGTTGAGACGCAAATGAATTGCAAAATACATACGTTTCTGATTGTGTCAGATCCGTTGACTGAAATCTCTCCCGTGAGCAAAACATGATAAGCACCAGAAGGCCAAGGTGTTATATCTTTACAAATGTAAACTAGATTATTGACTCTAGTGCAAGTGGGAGACTGTTGGAGATATGCCCAAGAGGCAGTAATAAATTAGTTATTGTTATATCTTAGTGTTCATGATAAATGTTTACATCCCATTCTATAATTGTATTAACCGAAACATTGATACATGTGTGTTATGTAAACAACAAGGAGTCCCTAGTAAGCCTCTTGTATAACTAGCTTGTTGATTAATAGATGATCATGGTTTCGTGATCATGAACATTGGATGTTGTTAATAACAAGGTTATGTCATTGGGTGAATGATATAATGGACATACACCCAAATGAGCATAGCATAAGATCAAGTCATTAAGTTCAATTTGCTATAAGCTTTCGGTACATAGTTGCCTAAGTCCTTTGACCATGAGATCATGTAAATCACTTACACCGGAAGGGTACTTTGATTACATCAAACGCCATTGCGTAAATGGGTGGTTATAAAGATGGGATTAAGTATTCGGAAAGTGTGAGTTGAGGCATATGGATCAATAGTGGGATTTGTCCATCCTGATGACGGATAGATATACTCTGGGGCCTCTCGGTGGAATGTCGTCTGATTACCTTGCAATCATGTGATTGGATCACAAGAGATGACATACCACGGTACGAGTAAAGAGTACTTGTCGGTAACGAGGTTGAACAAGGTATGGAGATACCGATGATCGAACCTCGGACAAGTAAAATATCGCGTGACAAAGGGAATCGGCATCGTATGTAAATGGTTCAATCGATCACTAAGTTATCGTTGGATATGTGGGAGTCATTATGGATCTCCACATCCCGCTATTGGTTATTGCTCGGAGAGGATTCTCGACCATGTCTGCATAGTTCGCGAACCGTAGGGTGACGCGCTTAAGGTTCGATGTCGCATAAGTAGATTCGGAATATGAGATGGATACCGAAGTTTGTTCGGAGTCTCGGATGGGATCCAAGACATCACGAGGAGGTCCGGAATGGTCCGGAGAATAAGATTCATATATGGGAAGTCATTTTCAGGGTTACCGGAAAAGTTCAAGGATTTTTCGGTATTGTACCGGAGGTTCTAGAAGGTTCCGGAGGGTACCATAGTGGGGCCCACCTATCCCGGACGACCAACATGGACCGGAGGGGGTCACATAGGCCCACATGGGCCAGGCACACCAGCCCCCCAAGGCCCATGTGGCTGGATCAAGTGGATAAGATCAAATCCCTTGAAAATAGGGACTTAACTTGGGGGGAAGGTTGCCCCCTTGTTTTGGCCGACCCAAAGGCTTGGAGGGGGGGCCAAGGCAGCCCCCCCACGCCTATATAAGAGGGAGGGGAGGGCTGGGGCGCAGCACATGATTTCCCCAAGCTCTAGCCGCCCCTCTCTCCCTCCTTCCTGCGCAGGCTTGGCGAAGCCCTGCAGGAATTTCTCCTTCACCTCCACCACCACGCCGTCGTGCTGCTGGGATTCCGAGGGGATCTACCACACCTCCGCTGCCCACTAGAACGGGGAGAGGAAGGGCTTCATCGACACCGTACGCGCGACCGAGTACGGAGGTGCTACCGGATTGCAGCACCGGGGACGATCGTCTACACCAACAACGAGATCTAATCTCGTAGGCTTTGGAAATCTTCGAGGGTTAGTCTCATATCAATCTCGTTGCTTCGATCTTGTAGATTAGATCTTGGGTGTTCCATAGATTAGATCTTGGATTTATTCGTCTTTGCGGTAGGAAAATTTTTATTTTCTATGCAACAAACCCCATCAAAAATGAGAAGAAACAAAAAAGTTTTATTGGAAATAACTTTTGTTTGATAAAATCTTGTAGATGATATGCATGATGAAGGAACGACACGGAAAACATAGCAATGGAGAAAATCTATAGGTGTGTCCGGCTTCTCGGACAGGGGGTTCCTACACTTGGGCAGATTCTGCATGTATAGGGGGGAACTCCCTCGTACGTGAACCGGAGAGAAACTTGATATCATATGGGATGATTTTTGTTTCCACATGTACCTATGACCTAACCAAGCTCAAATGGAGGCATATGCCCACCGGGGGAGCCCCGATGGGATGCAGTCAAAGGGGTAGACCACGCGATCAACAGAACTAGGGTTTCGTCAGAAATCGAGCGTCGAATCTAGGGAATGGCCCCAAAACTTGTGTGTGTCCACATGGCATGCACAAAATTGATTTGAGATGGTTTTATATCCAAGGCTACCCCCAGGTGTGTCCGGCTTCTCGGACAGGGGGTTCCTACACTTGGGCGGATTCTCGCATGTATAGGGGGAACTCCTCGTACGTGAACCGGAGAGAAACTTGATATCATATGGGATGATTTTTGTTTCCACATGTACCTATGACCTAACCAAGCTCAAATGGAGGCATATGCCCACCGGGGACCCCCGATGGGATGCAGATCAAAGGGGTAGACCACGCGGTCAACAGAACTAGGGTTTCGTCATAAATCGAGCGTCGGATCTAGGGAATGGCCCCAAAACTTGTGTGTGTCCACATGGCATGCACAAAATTGATTTGAGATGGTTTTATATCCAAGGCTACCCCCCAGGTGTGTCCGGCTTTTCGGGCAGGGGGTTCCTACACTTGGGCAGATTCTGCATGTATAGGGGGGAACTCCCTCGTACGTGAACCGGAGAGAAACTTGATATCATATGGGATGATTTTTGTTTCCACATGTACCTATGACCTAACCAAGCTCAAATGGAGGCATATGCCCACCATGGATGTGCAGATCAAAGCATCAACTGGGCATGGAGGATTGTTGAACAAAAGGTAATAAATTTTAAGTGACACAATGACTGGCCATGTTCTTTATTACATGCTATTAGCACATTGGCATTTCCTTTTCACTTTTATATGTCTGGAGATTGGGGTCATGTCTCTATTCTTTTGTCGTTGTGCTTTGTGGAAAGAAAATGCCTTCTATGATACTTGGCTAAAATTGAAGTGTTTTTCTTGGCATAGTCATCACATACAAACCCTTAATTTTCTAGTAGAGTGAAATATAAAGTCGATGCATTTCTCTGATGATATTCTTTGCGATTTTTTCAGTAATGCAATTCTGGACTATTCGCCTTTACAAATTGACAGGACGTTCTCCCATCCTTATGTTAGCGGGTAATTTTTTTAGGCGGGTACCTAGAAACTGAAAGCAGTGTCCTCCTCACATGTCCAACATCCCGCACAACATGCCGGTGCGCTACTCAATGGCGGTTGTTTGATTGGCCTTTGTAAAGTACGTACTCCATCCCAATTTATGATGCATATTAGGTTTGGTGAAAGTCAAACTTTATGAAGTTGGTCCAACTATATATAAAAATATATTAAATTTTATTATATAATATAAAATATATATTTCATGATGGTTCTAATAGCATTGTGTTATCACCAGATTTTGGCCAAATCAGGAGATGGGCCGTAAGTGAAGATGGGCTTGAAAGATACATGCGTGGAGCATCTTTGAAGCGGCCTTGCGCGAGGAGTTTGGGCTTAATTGCCCGTGTATCTGTAATATAGTAGTTCGCATCTTAGTTTAGGATTAAAAGATAGAGTTTGACCCGTGCACGGTTAGGTGC
This sequence comes from Lolium rigidum, assembly GCF_022539505.1. Lineage (NCBI taxonomy): Eukaryota > Viridiplantae > Streptophyta > Magnoliopsida > Poales > Poaceae > Lolium > Lolium rigidum. The sequence goes on from NC_061513.1 coordinate 296,223,398, forward strand.
ACGTCCAAATTAGAAAGTACCTTGGACTATAAATATGTATCTAGGGTTATCGGAAAAGGAGGACAATCACGTTCACAACAAACAAAAATCAGGCGCATCGCCACCCCTTCTTTCGAGGGTTTCTCCCGGGTAAGCATCATGCTGCCTAGATCGCATCTTGCGATCTAGGCAACGACACGTTTATTCGTTTACCTTGTGCTGCTCGTGCTCGAAGCGTTGTTGATGGCGAGTAGCACTACTTATCGTAGATGTTTTGGGGCTTGCATAGATGCTTTTCTTACGCACATCTGCTTAGCTATGCCGTCCCTCGATATCTAGCTGCCCTTACACCTATCCAGGTGTAAGGGCAGCATCTTGCTTGTTCGTTGTTTAGTAGATCCGATCCGTTATAGTTGCTCCTTGATTCTTCAAGGATTGGTTTAATATCCGCATGGTTAGGCCTTGCAAACGGGTTGAATGATCCGGTAGTGCGTTAGGTGTGGTTTATTGGTCCTAAGAGGGATGTTCCGGGAATTGACTTAAACGTTGGTTTTTAGGCCTCTTTTAGGGTTAGCTTTCCATTATATTTCGTGTCTATTAGGCTCAACTACGCGTAGGATGTTCCGATCATACGGTGAAAACCCTAAACTGTCGTAGATTGGTTTAGCTTTATACTGATCAAGCAGGAGCCCCATGTCATTGTAAATCCAACGTGAACCATGGGGCGATCGGCTCTTTGAGCCAATCCGCGGGGCAACCTGAGAGCCGATAGGGCTCGTATTTAATGTTTACGTGTCTGCCATGCAGGAAACTAATCGAAGCAATCCAACACCTTCCTGGCCAGGTATAGGTCAGGTGGCACGCCCTTGCAACCGCCAGGACGTGTGCCGGAGCATTTGCGGGACGACGTCGAGGGACCAGGGCTCACTGCCGCCTTGGAAGCCTCCCGGCTCTTCGTGTTGCTTAACCACCGCTCGCCGGTGGGTTTTGGCAGGCAACACATTCTCGGCACGCCCGGTGGGACATCGGGACAATCTTCCGCAGCAACCACGTCGACATCTGCGTCTCAGATGGCGGAAGAACCAGTCAAGTATGAAGATCTGCCTCCTGAGCGTAAGAAGAGATATGATGAGCTCAAGGCCATCTTGGAAGCCGACCTCATCGGCGCTTTTGAGAAAACCCGTTCGCACGGGATCAAGTTCAAAGGGTTCCAACCCGAAGGCGCGCTAGATGGACTAGATCTATCTCTCCCTTCGGACGAACGTACTCGCAGCCCTGCGACAGGAAGTCAACTATGCCGTTGCTCACTCTCTTCATCGGCATTCTGAGAGCCTGGTGAACACTCTGGAGCGTGTCGCGCTCAATGTGGTGCAAGAAGTCATGAAGCACAAGTACTCTCCGTCAGGACCTGCTCTAGGAACTCATCAAGGAGAGATACCGCTCTATACCAGGCCGCCACTGCCATACACGACGGCAGCTCCACAGCAACCAGGTTCACCGGCGTACGTTGTCTACAAGGTTGGAGGTGATCCGGGCGATTACCAATTCCTGTATGAGCCGCCCAAGGAGATTCCACATGGATACGTGTGCACATACGTGCCGGACTGCAACGACTGGATGACCCAGGTTACAGCAGGAAGGACTGCCACGGCAGGAGGGATCGCTGGAACAGGAGTAGTTGCCGGAGCAGGAAGCAGTTCTGGAGCAGATGCTGAGAAACAGGCGTGGTTAGCCAAGTATACCACCGCTACAAGTCATTCACGCTCAACTTCTGCAGCTCCTACGGTGGATGAGATCACCGCAATCATGAGAGACCAGTTCGGCATCCTGCCGAAGAAGAGAATGATCGGCTATTCCAAGCCGTATCCCAACGACTACGACCCGATCCCGCCGCCACCTAAGTATCGGCTCCCCGACTTCACAAAATTTAGTGGATCAGAAGGAACCAGCTCAGTCGAGCACGTGAGCCGATACTTGGCACAGTTGGGCATGGTCTCAGCTTCAGACGAGTTGCGTGTGAGGTTCTTCTCACAATCTCTCACGGGTCCAGCCTTTGGGTGGTACACCTCGTTGCTAACAGATTCGGTTCGGACGTGGAAGCAGCTGGAGGAATAATTCCATGTACAATACCATTCAGAAGCTACTGAAGCTAGCCTTGCCGATCTGACCCAGGTTCGGCAGAGACGAGGAGAGACGGTATCTGAGTTCATCCAGAGGTTCAGGACCGTCAGGAACCGATGTTATTCGGTTCGCCTATCTGAGAAGGAAGCAGTCGAGCTGGCGATAGCAGGATTATCAGCGCCGCTCAGAGATGTGACCTTCCAAGCAGAGTACAATTCACTGGCGCACATGGTTCAGAAGTTGACAGCATATGAACAGCGCCATCCAGAATTGTACTAGGACAAGTACAAGCGCGTCGCCCTGATCGAGACGGACGAAGATGAAGATTCTGCAGGAGATCAGGAGGTTGCTGTAGCTGAGTGGACTCGGGGGGGCAAAACCCGTGTCCTGCAAGTGGGTGAAACAACCAGGGCCTGTGAAGGGGTTCGACTTCGATTTGAGCAAAACGGAGCAAATTTTTGATTTGCTACTAAAGGAGAAACAGCTGAAGTTAGCCGACGGCCACAAAATCCCCACGGTACAAGAGATGAACGGCAGGCCATACTGCAAATGGCATCACACGTTCACCCATACCACCAACGACTGCAAAGTCTTGCGCGGACAGATTCAGATGGCGATAGAACAAGGCCGATTACTCTTCGGTCAGTTTGCCATGAGAGTTGACACGCAGCCGTTTTCGGAAGTCAACATGGTCGATCTCAGTCACTGCATAGGACGCGAGCCAGGTTTATCGTTTGACATCAATATGGCAGGGCTTGCAGATCGCCATGGCGATGATAAGCCAGAGAGTAGTCGCTCTCGTGGCAAAGATAAAACGGAGGCCGATCCACGCGACCGGCCCCAGCATGATGACAGACGGTATTTGACTGAGGAAGAGGTGATCAGCGTGCGGTATCAACGGCCACTTTCCGCGCACCTCCTTAACAAATATGAACAACAATACGACCGACATCGGCGCTACGATGTAGATGATGATAGATATCGTCGGTCTGATGCAGACAACAGGAAATACCGTCGATACGAAGGGTATGAGCGTCACGCCAGATGGAGGTCAAGAGAGCAAGAGGACATGGACAGGCATTGGAATTGTCCTTTCTTCAAACACTGCTGGGACTCAGGAATGAGCCGATTGCCTACAATCGAGAACTGCCTGAATGTAGCGAAGAGGAAGGGAACAAATGAAGTTTCAAGTGTTCAAGCGTCTAGGACCTCTCCCACCTCGTAACAAACGAGCTGAGTCATCCCAAGATGAAGACTTCGAGGAGTCGAAGAAGAAGATAGATATCACCGACCAAGGTGGTGTCCCGATGGACTCGACCACTCCCAAAAGCGCAGAGTGCAACGGCTAAGAAACTTGGAAGAAGCCGAGGCGCGAGCACTGTACACGTTGAGGAAAGCACGGCCTGATCTGGCCGTGAAAATTCAGCAAACACTGGAGACAGAGGCTCGCCCACCAAAGAAAGTGTGGCGACCCAAGCAGACAAAAGCCGATGCAGGGACATCGGCTGATACAAACATGGTGTTCGTTCTCCCGTCAGAATTTTGTGCTCCAAAAGACGAGGAAGTATCAGTGGCACAGTTTGATTGCGGGCCACGGCCAGTTATCTTTGAGAAGCCACGAGAAAGGAGCTATAGGCATCTGAAGGCCCTATACCTGAAGGGTTATATCAACGGGCAGCCTATCAGCAAGATGCTGGTTGACACGGGAGCCGCGGTCAACATAATGCCGTACTCCATGTTACGACGTTTGGGACGTTCCAATGACGATCTGATCAAGACCAACGTCACGCTAAGCGATTTCAACGGCCAACCTTCAGAAGCCAAGGGTGTTCTGAATGTAGACTTAACTGTCGGCTGAAAGACCATCCCTACATCCTTCTTCATCGTCGACAACAAGAACACCTACGTTGTCCTGCTAGGAAGGGATTGGATCCATGCTAACTATTGCATTCCGTCCACAATGCATCAGTGCATCATACAATGGGATGGAGATGAAGTGGAGGTTGTTCATGCAGATGATTCGATCGATATCTCTTTGGCTGCCATGAACATCTGGGAAGCAGATGACCAAGAGCCGCTCTCTGGAATCAATCTGGACGGCTGTGAGCGCATCGAGGCTACAAAAAATGGGGTGAGGCTGGTCTTATCCACTGGCCTGACAGAGTAGCAAGATCCAAGTCTATGGACGTACGTGGCCAGGCCGATCCCTGCGATCGGCCCCAAAAAATAAGAAGCAAGGATCTCACCTCAGACATGCCACGTCGTCATAGCAGAGAACCAAGGAGTTGTGAACCCTCGTCAAGCATCGCAATGGGAAAGGAGGCCAATTCTAGCAATCGGCCACAAATAGTCTCAACATGCCTTCTGCCTGTGTTCGTCATTGATTTAGCAGGCGATGGAAAGCTGGGGTTTACAGCAGCTGATGGACTAGAAGAGATCGAAATTGGTCCTGGGGATAAGCCATGGCCAACATTTATCTGCAAATAGTCGGATCGACAACTACAAGGGAAGCCGATTCTAGCAATCAGCTAAAATTATTCGCACCACACATATTCACTGATGTGCTATTTAGCATGGTGAGTTGCGAAACAAGCTTGAATTGGCTGAAAAGCCGATATCTTCAATCACTCGAAGGATTCGGCTCGGGGGGCATACACACAGAGAAGATACCATGGAGTATGTACCCAGTGGAAGCCGATTCATGAATCGATCGGCTAATAAAAAATCAAAAATACAAAAAAATTCGGCACAGCCGATGCTTGGACATCGACTCGAGAGGTATAAACTGTTACAAGCATCAATGGAGCAGTTGCCGATGGAGAGGTTCTACTGGAGGAACGCCTCAATGGAGTTGTTTGGTGACTCAGATCCTCTCTTCAAGGACCTCCAACTCCTCTTACAGGTCTTCAGGTTCAGCAGTGCTAGCCGAAGCGTCAGTTTGGCGTCCAAAACGGCCTTTTTCTCATTGAAGCCACCGATATTTGTCTACAACATCGGCTGGGGCAAGTTTGAAGGATCACAACCCTGACCAACAACAGGAGCACCATAAGAGTGCAGATCAGGTTAAGGGTGAGTCCAACAAAGAGAGCATACCTATCATAGGATCATGAGAACAGCCGATGGCGGATCAATTGGCTGTGGCGTTTTTTCCTGGGGCTTGACCAAGGTGGCGACTTGGTCGATGTTACTTTCAAAGGTTGTTACGTCCAGAGTTGTGGAGAGCATCAAGACTTCATCAACATTCTCACCGGAAGTTGCATCAGTCTGCCAGAGATGATGAGCCGATCTGAGCGGCAAGACGCAAGAATGGAGCTAGGAGGAGTGGGAGGGCCATTACAGTTGAAACTTCTTAGTTCAAGGAAGCTGCTGATCTTTCCAAGCCCTTTTAGTGCATTGGCTCTTTGGGCGTAAGCTTTCCTGCCAGTTTCGATGTATAGTTGGAGAGGCTCGGGGGGGGGGGGCAGCTTGCCCTGAAGGATTTTTGCTCTAAGGAGCCGATTTTGTGGGAATCGGCTGGCTCTGCATTACAACTTGGAGGCCGATGATGGCCCATTTGGCTGGTCCACTTCTGTTCTCGCTTTGGCTGAGGTTCGGGGGGGGGCTGTTGGAGATATGCCCAAGAGGCAATAATAAAGTGGTTATTATAATATCTTTGTGTTTATGATAAATGTTTATATACCATGCTATAATTGTATTAACCGAAACATTGATACATGTGTGTTATGTAAACAACAAGGAGTCCCTAGTAAGCCTCTTGTATAACTAGCTTGTTGATTAATAGATGATCATGGTTTCGTGATCATGAACATTGGATGTTATTAATAACAAGGTTATGTCATTGGTTGAATGATATAATGGACACACACCCAAATGAGCGTAGCATAAGATCAAGTCATTAAGTTCATTTGCTATAAGCTTTCGATACATAGTTGTCATAATCCTTCGACCATGAGATCATGTAAATCACTTATACCGAAAGGGTACTTTGATTACATCAAACGTCATTGCGTAAATGGGTGACAATAAAGGTGGGATTAAGTATTTGGAAAGTGTGAGTTGAGGCATATGGATCAACAAGTGGGATTTGTCCATCCCGATGACTGATAGATATACTCCGGGCCCTCTCGGTGGAATGTCATCTCGATTAGCTTGCAAGCATATGAATAGTTCATAAGAGATCACATACCACGGTACGAGTAAAGAGTACTTGTCTGGTAACGAGGTTGAACAAGGTATGGAGATACCGATGATCAAACCTCGGACAAGTAAAATATCGCGAGACAAAGAGAATTGACATCGTATGTAAATGGTTCAATCGATCACTAAGTCATCGTTGAATATGTGGGAGCCATTATGGATCTCCGTATCCCGCTATTGGTTATTGCTCGGAGAGGAGTCTCGACCATGTCTGCATAGTTCACGAACCGTAGGGTGACGCGCTTAAGGTTCGATGTCGCATAAGTAGATTCGGAATATGAGATGGAGACCGAATGTTGTTCGGAGTCTCGGATAGGATCCGAGACATCACGAGGAGAGCCGGAATTGTTCTGGAAGAATTCCGCTGTTTTGTATTTCAAGAAAAGTTGTTCTGGAAACATTCTCGGAATTGGACGAAATAAAAACAGAGGTTCTTATTTTTCTGTCGCGTGGACGGAGTCCAAAGGGGAGACGGAGAAAGGCCAGGAGTGGGCCACACCACACGGCGGCGCGGGCCCCCCCTTGGCCGCGCCAGGGTGTGGTGTGGGCCCACCAGGCGTCGGCTCTAGGTCGGTTTCGCGAAACCCTAACCCTACCTTCCGACTATAAATAGTGGGGTAGTTTGGCCGGCCATTGCTGCTCCGTACGAAACCCTAAAGTGCCACCTCTCCTCCCTCCCGCTTCTTCGCTCCGGCTTAGGCGAAGCCCCGCAGAATTCTTCTCCACCACCACCACCACGCCGTCGTGCTGCCGGGATTCCGTGGAGATCTACCACACCTCCGCTGCCCGCCGGAACGGGGAGAGGAAGGAGCTTCATCGACACCGTACGCGCGACCGAGTACGGAAGTGCCGCCGGATTGCAGCACCGGGGACGATCGTCTACACCAACAACGAGATTAATCTCGTAGGCTTTGGAATCTTCGAGGGTTAGTCTCATCTCCATCTCGTTGCTTAGATCTAGTAGATTGGATCTTGGGTGTTCCATAGATTAGATCTCGTTGGTTTTATTCGCTTTGCGGTAGGAAAATTTTTGTTTTCTATGCAACGAACCCCTTCAAGTGGTATCGAGCCACGTCTATGCATAGATCTCGTTGCACGAGTAGAACACAATGGTTTTGTGGGCGGTGATGCTTTTGTTGCTTTAGTTTGTGTACTTTGCTTCTTGCGGGATGGTGGGATGAAGCGGCCCGGCTAACTTTACATGACCGCGTTTCATGAGACTTGCTCCACGCTTGACATGCAACTTGTATTGCATAAGTGGCTTTGCGGGTGTCTCGTCTCTCCCACCATAGTGAAGATTGTAATTTGCACTTCTATTGTCAACACTAGTATCACCGTTGTGGTTCATGTTCGTAGGTAGATTGGATCTTACTCGAAAACCCTAAACCACGTAAAAGATGCAAACCAAATTAGAGGCGTCTAACTTGTTTTTGCAGTGGTTTGGTGATGTGATATGGCCATAATGTGATGATGATTATATTCGATGTATGAGATGTTCATTGATGTATTATGGCAACCGGCAGAGCCTAATGGTTGTTTTTAAATTTTGTTAAAGACCTGCGTGTCTATTCATCATGTAATAGCTTTATTTCAAGTAGTTGTTATAGTAGCTATAAGTGATGGACAACCATGAAGCGGCGCCACCGACCTTGACGCCATGTCGGTGATGATGGAGATCATGTCCGTGCTTTGGAGATGGAGATCAAAAGCACAAGAAGAAAGGCCATATCATATCACACATTATGAATTGCATGTGATGTTAATCCTTTTATGCATCTTATTTTGCTTAGATCGCGACGGTAGCATTATAAGATGATCCCTCTCACTAAATATCAAGATAATAAAGTGTTCATCCTTAGTATGCACCGTTGCTAAGACTTGTCGTTTCGAAGCATCTCGTGATGATCGGGTGTGATAGACTCTACATGTGCATACAACGGGTGCAAGCCAGATTTGCACACGCGGATACTAAGGTTGCCTTGACGAGCCTAGCATGTACAGACATGGTCTCGGAACACGGGATACCGAAAGGTAGAGCATGAGTCATATGAATGATATGATGAACACTTGGGTGTTCGCCTTTGAGACTACATCTTTTCTCGTGAAGATCGGACTTGGTGTAGTGGATTTGGTTCGTGTAATCACTAAGACAATGCGAGGGATGTTGTTTTGAGTGGGAGTTCACCTAGTTAATTTAAGAATTAAAACTGAACTCATTTTATCATAAACTTAGTCTAAACTCTTTGCAAATATGTTGTAGATCATGGCGCCCCTCCATCAATTTTAACCAGCTTCCTAGAGAAAGAAAAGCTTAAGGGCAATGGTAGCAACTTCACCGACCGGGTCCCGTCATGTGAGGATTTTCCTCAATGGCGTGAGCATGCAATATGTGCTCGAAGCACCGCTAGGTTCCCCACCACCTCCTGTAGTGTCCGAGGACATAAAGAATGTTTATGAGACTCGGGTAACTCGGTACTCCGAAATTCAGTGTGCCATCTTGTGCAGCTTTAGAGGCAGTAGCTCCAAAAGCGTTTTGAGCACCACGACCCATGTGAGATGATGCGTGAGCTCAAACTTATCTTTGAGACTCATGCAGCCGTGGAGAGCTATGAGGCCTCGAAACAGCTTCTTTAACCGCATGATGGAAGAGGGCAGCTCCGTTAGTGAGCACATGTTCGCCATGTCCGGACATGCGAAGAAGCTCGATGACTTGGGGATTGTGATTCCTAACAAGCCGGGCATTCATCGTGTCCTCCAATCACCGCCACCAAGTTACAAGAACTTCGTGATGAACTACAACATGCGAACATGAACAAAGAGTTACCCGAACTCTTCTCCATGCCGAAGTCTCGCTGAAGTAGAAATAAAGAAGGAGAACCAAGTGTTGATGGTCAACAAGACCACCGAGCTCAAGAAGCAGGGCAAGCCTAACAAGGGCAACTTCAAGAAGGGCGGCAAGAAAGTTGCAGCGCCTCCCGAGAAGCCTAAGGCTGGTCCTAAGCCCGAGACCGTGTGCTACTACCGCCGGGGAAGGGGCACCGGAAGCGGAACCGCACCAAATACTTGGCCGATCTCAAGAGCGGCCACGCCAAGAAGAAAGGTATATTTGATATACATGTTATAGATGTCTATCTTACCGGTTCTCGTAGTAGTGCCCGGGTATTTGATACTCGGTTCGGTTGCTCACATATGTAACTCGAAACAGAACTGCGGAATAAACGAAGCCTCGGCAAGGGACGAGGTGACGATGCGCGTTGGAAATGGATCCAAGGTCGATGTGATCGCCGTCGGCACGCTCCCCCTACATCTACCTTCGGGATTAGTTTTAAACCTCAATAATTGTTATTTGGTACCTGCGTTGAGCATGAACATTATATCTGGATCTTGTTTGATGCAAGACGGTTATTCATTTAAGTCTGAGAATAATGGTTGTTCGATTTATATGAGTAATGTCTTTTATGGCCATGCACCTGAGATGAATGGTTTATTCTTGTTAAATCTCGATAGTAGTGATACACATGTTCATAACATTGATGCTAAGCGAATTAAATTGAATGATAATTCTACTTATATGTGGCACTGTCGTCTTGGTCATATTGGAGTGAAGCGCATGAAGAAACTCCATTCCGATGGACTTCTTGAGTCACTTGACTTTGAGTCACTTGACAGATGTGAAGCATGTCTAATGGGAAAAATGACTAAGACTCCATTTTCTCGGTACAATGGAGCGAGCTACGGACTTGTTGGAAATCATACATACCGATGTGTGCGGACCAATGAGCGTAGCATCGCGCGGTGGTTATCGTTATGTTCTAACCTTCACGGATGATCAGAGTAGATATGGGTATATTTACTTTATGAAACACAAGTCCGAGACTTTTGAGAAGTTCAAGGAATTCCAAAGTGAAGTAGAAAATCAACGTAACAAGAAGATTAAGTTTCTCGCGTTCCGATCGCGGAGGCGAATATCTGAGTTATGAGTTTGGCATGCATTTAAAGAAATGCGGAATACTTTCACAGCTTGACACCGCCGGGAACACCACAACGCAATGGTGTGTCCGAACGTCGTAATCGAACTCTCTTAGATATGGTTCGTTCTATGATGTCTCTTACCGATTTGCCACTATCGTTTTGGGGTTATGCTTTAGAGACAGCCGCATTCACTTTAAATAGGGCACCATCTAAATCCGTTGAAACGACACCGTATGAATTATGGTTTGGGAAGAAACCTAAGCTGTCGTTCCTTAAAGTTTGGGGTTGCGATGCTTATGTAAAGAAGTTACAACCAGACAAGCTAGAACCCAAAGCGGAGAAATGCGTCTTCATAGGATACCCTAAAGAAACAATTGGGTATACTTTCTATCACAGATCCGAAGGCAAAATCTTTGTTGCCAAGAACGGATCCTTTCTTGAGAAGGAGTTTCTCACTAAAGAAGTGACTCGGAAGAAAAGTAGAACTCGACGAGGTTGATGAACCTTCTCTCATAGATCGTAGTAGCGCAGCTGTCGGAAGAAATTCATGTGCAGCCTGCACCGATAGGAGAGGAAGCAAATGATGAAGATCATGAAACTTCGAACGAGGAAGCTACTGAACCTCGCAGATCGACGAGGGAACATACCACTCCTGATTGGTATGATCCCTGTCTAAATGTCATGATTGTGGACGACAATGATGAGGACCCTGCGACGTATGAAGAAGCGATGATGAGCCCGTATTCCAACAAATGGCAAGAAGCCATGAAATCCGAAATGGGATCCATGTATGATAACAAAGTATGGACTTTGGTAGACTTACCCGATAGCCGCAAGGCCGTCGAGAATAAATGGATCTTCAAGAGAAAAACAAGATGCCGATGGTAATATTACCGTCTATAAAGCTCGACTTGTCGCAAAGGGTTTCCGACAAATTCAAGGAGTTGACTACGATGAGACTTTCTCACCTGTAGCGAAGCTAAAGTCTCGTGAGGATTTTGTTAGCAATAGCTGCATTTTTCGATTATGAGATTTGGCGGATGGATGTCAAAACGGCGTTCCTTAATGGTGACATTGAGGAAGAGTTGTATATGGTACAACCCAAAGGTTTTGTCGATCCTAAAAATGCCGACAAGGTATGCAAACTTCAGCGTTCCATTTATGGACCGAAGCAAGCATCCCGGAGTTGGAACCTACGCTTTGATAGAGTGATCAAAGACTTTGGTTTTATACGGACTCATGGTGAGGCCTCGTATTTACAAGAAAGTGAGTGGGAGCTCAGTAGCGTTCTCGATATTATATGTAGATGACATATTATTGATTGGGAATGATATAGAACTATTAAGCAGCGTTAAAGGTTATTTGAATAAATCTTTTTCAATGAAAGACCTTGGTGAAGCAAAGATACATTTTAGGCATCAAGATTTATAGAGATAGATCAAGACGCCTAATAGGCCTTTCACAAAGTACATATCTCGGACAAGATTCTAAAGAAGTTTAGAATGGATGAAAGCAAGAAAGGGTTCTTGCCTATGTTGCCGTGTAAGGTCTTGAGTAAGACTCAAGGTCCGGCTACGGCAGATGAAAGAGAGAGGATGAGCAAGATCCCCTATGCTTCGGCAAGAGGCTCTATCATGTACGCCATGCCGTGTACTAGACCGGCTATCGCACATGCTGTTAGTTTGACCAGCAGATATCAAAGTGATCCAGGAATGGAACACCGGACAGCGGTCAAGAATATCCTGAAGTACTTGAAAAGGACTAAGGATATGTTTCTTTGTTATGGCGGTGACCAAGAGCTCGTTGTAACCAATTACACCGATGCAAGTTGGAACACCGATCCCGATGACTCTAAGTCTCGACTCGGGTACGTGTTTATATTGAATGGTGCGGCAGTGAGTCGGAGCAGCTCCAAGCAATGCACGGTGGCGAAATCTTCAACAGTAATCTGAATATATAGCGGCTTCGGAGGCTTCATCGGAAGCGGTATGGATGAAGAGGTTCATTGTTGAGCTTGGTGTGGTTCCTAGTGCATTGGACCCGCTAGTCATTTATTGTGACAACACGGGTGCCATCGCCAATGCAAAGGAACCAAGGTCACACAAGAAGCTAAAGCATATCAAGCTGCGTTTTCATTCGATTCGCGAGTACATCGAAGATGGTGAAGTAGAGATTTGCAAAGTACACACGGATCCGAATGTTGCGGATCCGTTGACTAAAGCTCTCCCAAGGGCAAAGCATGACCAACACCAAGATGCCATGGGTGTTAGGTACCTTACAATGTAATCTAGATTATTGACTCTAGTGCAAGTGGGAGATCTGTTGGAGATATGCCCAAGAGGCAATAATAAAGTGGTTATTATAATATCTTTGTGTTTATGATAAATGTTTATATACCATGCTATAATTGTATTAACCGAAACATTGATACATGTGTGTTATGTAAACAACAAGGAGTCCCTAGTAAGCCTCTTGTATAACTAGCTTGTTGATTAATAGATGATCATGGTTTCGTGATCATGAACATTGGATGTTATTAATAACAAGGTTATGTCATTGGTTGAATGATATAATGGACACACACCCAAATGAGCGTAGCATAAGATCAAGTCATTAAGTTCATTTGCTATAAGCTTTCGATACATAGTTGTCATAATCCTTCGACCATGAGATCATGTAAATCACTTATACCGAAAGGGTACTTTGATTACATCAAACGTCATTGCGTAAATGGGTGACAATAAAGGTGGGATTAAGTATTTGGAAAGTGTGAGTTGAGGCATATGGATCAACAATGGGATTTGTCCATCCCGATGACTGGATAGATATACTCCGGGCCCTCTCGGTGGAATGTCATCTCGATTAGCTTGCAAGCATATGAATAGTTCATAAGAGATCACATACCACGAGTACGAGTAAAGAGTACTTGTCGGTAACGAGGTTGAACAAGGTATGGAGATACCGATGATCAAACCTCTGGACAAGTAAAATATCGCGAGACAAAGAGAATTGACATCGTATGTAAATGGTTCAATCGATCACTAAGTCATCGTTGAATATGTGGGAGCCATTATGGATCTCCAGATCCCGCTATTGGTTATTGCTCGGAGAGGAGTCTCGACCATGTCTGCATAGTTCACGAACCGTAGGGTGACGCGCTTAAGGTTCGATGTCGCATAAGTAGATTCGGAATATGAGATGGAGACCGAATGTTGTTCGGAGTCTCGGATAGGATCCGAGACATCACGAGGAGAGCCGGAATTGTTCTGGAAGAATTCCGCTATTTTGTATTTCAAGAAAAGTTATTCTGGAAACTTTCTCGGAATTGGACAAAATAAAAACAGAGGTTATTATTTTTCTGTCGCGCAGACGGAGTCCAAAGGGGAGAAGGAGAAGAGCCAGGAGTGGGCCACACCACACGGCGGCGCGGCCCCCCCTTGGCCGCGCCAGGGTGTGGTGTGGGCCCACCAGGCGCCGGCCCTAGGTCGGTTTCGCGAAACCCTAACCCTACCTTCCGACTATAAATAGTGGGGTAGTTTGGCCGGCCATTGCTGCTCCGTACGAAACCCTAAAGTGCCACCTCTCCTCCCTCCCAGTTTCTTCTGCTCCGGCTTAGGCGAAGCCCTGCAGGAATTCTTCTCCACCACCACCACCACGCCGTCGTGCTGCTGGGATTCCGTGGAGATCTACCACACCTCCGCTGCCCGCTGGAACGGGGAGAGGAAGGAGCTTCATCGACACCGTACGCGCGACCGAGTACGGAAGTGCTGCCGGATTGCAGCACCGGGGACGATCGTCTACACCAACAACGAGATTAATCTCGTAGGCTTTGGAATCTTCGAGGGTTAGTCTCATCTCCATCTCGTTGCTTAGATCTAGTAGATTGGATCTTGGGTGTTCCATAGATTAGATCTGTTGGTTTTATTCGCTTTGCGGTAGGAAAATTTTTGTTTTCTATGCAACGAACCCCTTCAGGGGCAGCCCGCCTTGAAGGTTCTTTGCTCTAGGGAGCCGATTTTGTTCGAATCGGCTGGCTCTGCGTCACAACTTTGTTGAAAGATGGTGAATTCTTGCAGAGTAGAGCCACCAATTTGTAGAAAGAGCCGTTATATTACAAGAAAATTTGTGGACAAGTGGTGCCTGTTCTGCAAAAGTGTCAGTTTCAGCATTCGAGTTGATCCAGCGGCAGTTCTAAAACTCTCCTGAAAGCAAAGGGGATTTGGACGAAGAGGATGCGGCAGAAGAATTTTTGAGACTTAAGGATTACTGACAGGCCAGAGACCGTGAGCGGGATGATTCCGCCATTGGGTTTGCTGTGGAAGTTGGATTTGCATTTCCAAGATCTAGGGTTTGCACGATTGCGATTTGGTCCTGTTCGACTGGAATTTGGGGACTTGAATTGATCTATCTCGAAATTTGTCGTAAGAGACCGATGCGTTGCCATCGGCTCATTGAATATTGACCGAGTTGACAATCGGCAAAATCAGTACAAGGGGAAATCGGCTAAATTAGCGTAAAAGGAATCGGCAAGATCAAGTTGAAGGAAATTTTTCATTGATAAGCCAGAGTTTTTACACAAAGAGCTAATTGCTCTCAAAAGGAATTACTAGGGGATACATTGCCCCATCTGCTACTCCTAGCTCTATGTTAAAGATCCTATCTAGGGGCCGTTGCTGCCCTCGTCGTCGTCATCGCCGCTGTCGGCGCTGCTCCCGGCCGGCTCGTCGTCGCTGCTGTAGCGGCCGCCGGCAGGACCTTCATTGTCCTCGTCCTCCTCGTCAGCGTCGTCGTCGTCGCTGTCGAAATCACTGAGGTTGCCCAGCCAAGGGCAGAAGCGCTTGGCCGGCGGCTCGTCGGAGGAGGTGTCGTCCTCCTCCTCTTCTTCCTTCTTCACCTCCTCGGCGGAAGTGAAATCGTTCCAGGAGAAGCGATCGTCGTCGCTCTCCTCCTCCGATTCCCCGTCTGCGAGGAAGCGGAGGTCGCTCTCCCCGTCCGTCAAGGACTGGTCATCCTCGGACCAGACAGAGAAGTCGTGGCTCGACTCGTCCCCGTCGGCTATGGCGCGGCGGATGTTGGCCGCGTGGGCCTCCTGCGGATCCCACTCCGGCGTCGGCTCGCGGAAGGGGGAGGACTGGGTGGAAAGACCCGATGAGGAGGAAGAAGAAGAAGACATGGTGGCAGAGGAGGGCTTTTGGGAGTGCTAATGCGGAGGGGACGGAGACGGGAACTGCGAGAAGTGGCTAAATAAAAGGGGATATAACAGAGATTTAATGCTTAAGCAGTTTTCGAGGATGTGGTGCCAAAACTGTCAAATCGTGCAGAGAAGTTGAGAAGGCAAGGCGTCATGATGAAGAATACTGCGACGGTTCTCGCTCTCGCCATGACATGACCCCTCGAAGGAAAAGCGAGTGGTTTTGAAATTATCATTACCAAAACCAGGGGGCATGTGTTATCACCAGATTTTGGCCAAATCAGGAGATGGGCCGTAAGTGAAGATGGGCTTGAAAGATACATGCGTGGAGCATCTTTGAAGCGGCCTTGCGCGAGGAGTTTGGGCTTAATTGCCCGTGTATCTGTAATATAGTAGTTCGCATCTTAGTTTAGGATTAAAAGATAGAGTTTGACCCGTGCACGGTTAGGTGCACGTCCAAATTAGAAAGTCCCTTGGACTATAAATATGTATCTAGGGTTATCGGAAAAGGAGGACAATCACGTTCACAACAAACACAAATCAGGCGCATCGCCACCCCTTCTTTCGAGGGTTTCTCCTGGGTAAGCATCATGCTGCCTAGATCGCATCTTGCGATCTAGGCAGCACACGTTTATTCGTTTACCTTGTGCTGCTCGTACTGAAGCGTTGTTGATGGCGAGTAGCACTACTTATCGTAGATGTTTTGGGGCTTGCATAGATGTTTTTCTTACGCACATCTGCTTAGCTATGCCGTCCCTCGATATCTAGCTGCCCTTACACCTATCCAGGTGTAAGGGCAGCATCTTACTTGTTCGTTGTTTAGTAGATCCGATCCGTTATAGTTGATCCTTGATTCTTCAAGGATTGGTTTAATATCCGCATGGTTAGGCCTTGCAAACGGGTTGAACGATCCGGTGGTGCGTTAGGTGTGGTTTATTGGTCCTAAGAGGGATGTTCCGGGAATTGACTTAAACGTTGGTTTTTATGCCTCTTTTAGGGTTAGTTTTCCATTATCTTTCGTGTCTATTAGGATCAACTACGCGTAGGATGTTCCGATCATACGGTGAAAACCCTAAACTGTCGTAGATTGGTTTAGCTTTATACTGATCAAGCAGGAGCCTCATGTCATTGTAAATCCAACGTGAACCATGGGGCGATCGGCTCTTTGAGCCGATCCGCAGGGCAACCTGAGAGCCGATAGGGCTCGTATTTAATGTTTACGTGTCTGCCATGCAGGAAACTAATCGAAGCAATCCAACACCTTCCTGGCCAGGTATAGGTCAGGTGGCACGCCCTTGCAACCGCCAGGACGTGTGCCGGAGCATTTGCGGGACGACGTCGAGGGACCAGGGCTCACTGCCGCCTTGGAAGCCTCCCGGATCTTCGTGTTGCTTAACCACTGCTCGCCGGTGGATTTTGGCAGGCAACACATTGAGATAATGTTGTAGATGTTGCTACAATTTTTTATATACTTAATCAAAGTTTACAAAGTTTGATTTTGACCAAAACTAATTATGCATCCTAATATGGTAGAGGGAGTATGGACCAGTTTTTGACTAGAAATTTTATGAGATGTCATATGTCCATGGAAAATGCTCTGCTTTATTGATATGGCCAGTGATGCTCATCCTTTAGATGCTTACGTCCAAGTACCAAAATCTCCGTCCGTTTATGATGATCCAATTTGTAAATTCTATTACCGTCATGTATACTCTTGGATATTGTAACATCCCAAAATTTTGCAATTTTGGAATGTTTAAAAATAAATTAGATTGGTTGAGTTGTATGTCTTGATTGAAAATCCACGGAATTAAAACTTTTATGAAATAGTTTTAAAAAATCATTTTCTAAAAATAGAGAATTCATAAAATTTTAGGAACTCAAATGTTTTCAACAAATCTACTTTGCCTTCAAGGTTTGAAATTATAAAAGGATTTTCTTGGTTAAAACATAAGCCTTATAACGTATGTGGAATATTTTGATTTTAATAATTTTATTTTAAATAAATATAGCGCCAAAATGTACTATTTTGAAATATATTTGCACTTTTATTTTATCAGAAAAAATAACTTTAGAATATGTAATTAGTTAAAATAATAAACTGTAAAGAAAAAAAAAACGAGTTGAACAAACCAGCCTAACAAATCCAGCCTATCTCTTCTCAGTATTCTATTCCCGGCCCATATAGTCGGCCGAGCGTCCCCTCGTTCGTCTTCCTCCCACAGCACCTACAAACTGCACGTATCACCCATGGACGTTACTCCTCCCTTCCTCTTTTATGTCATTCAAGACTATGAAACGGCTCAACATAAACATGAAAGTTACTGCAAATTCAGTGAAGAATCCGTTCAGGGAATCAATTTCCAATTTAATCGACTTAATTGGCCAAACCATCTCAGTGACCCGAATGCCACCCGTGGGCATTCATCTTCCGATCTCCCTCCTCAGCCCATATCAAATCAAACTGGCAGGAGCACCGTGTGTCCCTTCTTCTCCTCCACCAGTTCGGTTCACAAAGTATGTCCAGAGGATCTCTCTACTGCCCGCACCATCGACGCCATGATCACGATCTTCACAAGTTTATCGGACGAGTACGTCGCACACGGTATTCATTATCTCGATTCCTTTTATCAGTGTGCGGTTCTAATAGCCTACCTCCAGGACATGATGGTGCATCATTTCGTCGCCAAAGTTTCGCCTCGGCCGTCGCAGTTTTCGCCGATCCCGGTGACATCGTAAGCCTCCGTCGCCACCTTTCGGCCTCCTCTGATTCGCTGTGTTCTTGTGCATCTCCTGTGATCTTTCTCTCGTTTTATTGCCTAGCAAATTGACGCCAACGTCAACCTCTGAACGTCACCGTCGACGGGACCATCTTCGGGTGCCTTTCGTCATCGTCCCAGGAAGCGCACGACAGCGCCAGGAGCACCATCAGACTCCCCGCGTCGTGCTGAACTTCGTAGACCACCTCGTCATGCACTTTCCCGGAGGATCAGCGGAGCATCACCGAAGACGGCCACCGGAATGCAGAACTACCACGACCAAGCGTCGCTACGTAACACTAGTGGAAAACAGGCCTAATGTTGCGGGTCGTATGACCCTTTTGTCGCGGGCGGCCAGGCGCGACAAGGGAGGCGCGACAAAAGGTCCACCTTTTGTCGCGGGTCACTTACGACCCGCGATATAAGGTCCACCACGTGGCAGCCGCGGGGCGCGCAGGGGACAGGCCCTTTTGTCGCGGGTGGTATTACCACCCGCGTCAAAAGGCCTGCTGCTTTAGGGTTTGAGGGATGCAGCACCCCCCCCCCCCACCTCATTTTTTCACTCGAAAATAAAAGTTGCATATATTTGTACGCTACTAGAAGTGGTACACGTTCATTCATATAATCGATCAAACAAATATTGGAAGCAAAAGTCGATTCCCCTTTACATGTAGATTCCCCTTACATATATATATATACATTTAGCTCACGATCGACAAGCGGTACTAACGACCGTCTATTTGTAGGTAGAGCTTCTATTTGGACTAAACAAGCCTTTGTTGTTTAGTACTTCTTTAACCAAAAGTCCCGCCAGTTCCTCCGCAATTCCTAGTAGGTGTTCCTTTGGTTGGAGTGTGTCCCGCATGTAGTCGACCTATATAGGAAAATGAGATGAGTATTACTATATCAATGTTGATAACGAAATATTGACGAAAATAAATAAAGTTGTGAATGTTATTGCTTACGTTGAATTTATTATTGTTCCGCTTCTCGGTGGTTAACATGCGAATGGACTCGCAAACGTAGTATCCACATAGATTCGTCCCTTGTGGCTGCTAAGGGCACGGTACGGGAGTAAATGTTAGCTTCTCCGCCTGTGTACTCTGCTTATGATGGTTCTTGAAAGCTGTCCAAGCCCTGCCAAGCAAAATAATGATTGAATGAGTGGATAATTAATTGATATCTCACAAAAGATATAGCGCGGCGATGAAGGAAATTACACTTGCAGCAACTTCTGCAAGTCGCGGAACCCGTCCACGGCTCTACTCGGTGGGTCTCTTACTTCAACAATTCCCTTATCAACTTTAATGTCTAGTAGTATCCAAGTGGAAGCTGCACATGTTATGTATATATGTCAGGAATTACACTTAACATCGAGTAAGAAAAAATCATTAATTGGATGTGCATAAAAGATCATTAAGACTCTCACTCGTAGTTGTAAGGAAACAATATTGAATCACAGAAATATTGCTCGCCCAAAAACCTGAGTAGGTTTCCCCCCGTTTCTTCGCGGTTATACTTTACCGTTTGAACATTTACTTTATCTGGGTCAACAAACCCAATATTGATAATATTGTGACTTTTGCATTCACTGATCTTCAGTCTGCATAAGAGAACACATAAGAAATAATGAGTATATGCATTGAAAACGAATATGAACTGAATGAAAATGAACTTATATGTAGTTAACAACTTACAAGCAATAGCAACTCATGAGAGATTTGTCGAGGGCATCTAAATTGAATAACTGCCGGAGTTCATTCATCTCAATATGGATCTCCTCCTTTCGGTAGTAATATTCACGTGGTATATGCGCCACGATGAACCTTATGTTCTCCTTGCATGCATCAAGGTACCACTGATGCAAATTCCGCATATGTGTTGGCAGTTTATGCAGCTGCTCTTTGCTGACCAAGTCGGCCCCGTAGACAAATTGAGGAACTATATCAGCGAGTGGGAACTATATCTGCTGCAGCCATCAATTCCTCCACGGTAACGTCACGAGGCAGCCGCTAGCTTTGCAGCTTCTTCCATATCGAAACCACCCCGTTGCTTGGTACAACTTGGGAACATTAAACACTTTGAGTGCTCGGGATCGATTGTTTGGGCTGATCTCCGAGGAGGGGAACTTCCTTTCTTTTTTTCCTTTTGTCGTTTCCTTGGCCTTGAGGGGTGCAGTTGTTGAACTTGACTTCTTCTCGGTTGCACTTCTAGCCGATGATTTGCTCGTGGTAGCAATATCCTTCTTCTTACCCTTCTTCTCAGCAATATTCTCCCTCTTGTCCTCAATTACCTTCGCAAGGTGGCGTGTATAGTCATCCTTCTTCTCGTGTAAGTCATATTGCGATGGTGTGTTCGTAAAAGAAGTAGCATATGCTATTTGCTTCTCGGTGTATGGCTCGGCGCTGGAGGTTTTGGCTTATGGAAATGATCATAGTTGTGTTTCGCAACAGCGGCCGCATTTTGCTCGACAGTAAGATCCCAAGGACGGGGGGGAGGAACCTTTGGTACTTTTGGGAGGGGCGACAACTTGCGGACAGGACTCTTGAAATGCTTCCGGTAGGGTGCATTCCGAGTCTTAGTGGGCGGAGGCGGCGGCGCTGGAGATGGAGATGGACTACAGATGTCGTGGTCGACGTCGTACCCATGGGGTGATGGGGGAGACATGTGATCAGTAGGAGGAGGTGATGGTGGCCTGCGATCATCTGGAGGAGGTGATGGTGACCTGCTCGGACGACTGGTAGGGGCTACCCAGCTTGGCAGCTTGATGTTCTTCTTTTCCCAGAGAATGATTTCTCCCGAGCACCTCTCCGAGTGTAAGCCCCCCATCACCTCCGGGGATATCAAGCTCCAATGTCTCCCACGACGGGACAACCGAATCCACCCCGACACGAGCATAGCCAGCTGGAATCGGATTGCCATGCCATGTTGCTGGCTCACCTTCGGGTCCAAATGCCGGTAAGACATAGCTGACCGCCACCTTAACGAAACCTTCCCGAACACCTCATGGAGATCACAAGGTGTTTGCTCCTTGATTCCATCCAAGGGGTCGCCAGGACCGGCATCTATCATCATCCGTGTAGAAGGGGCCTCCGAGTCGGCCACACTGCTGTCTCGTCGCTGAGATATGTCAGCGGTATTATCTGGCGGGCGCTGTCCTTTTAGTTCATTTATCTCCCGTTGCTGCTGCTGAATCTCCCGCTGCTGCTGGTCAAGTCGGCGTTGGAACTCGGCCATCCTGTCATTCTGCACCTCCAGCTCGCGTTTTTTAGCTCTCGCTCGGCTTCTATAAGTCTCCGCGTCGGCCGGAAACCCAAGCGACCACGGAACACTAGGGCCAAAGCCTCTTGTTCGTCCTCCCTTCTCAGGATTACCGAGGACAAGCGTCAGCAAGTCTTTCTCTCTATCGGGAGCAAACTTTAGTTTTCCCGCCTTTATTTCTGCCGTCACTTTAATCCATTCTTCCCTGGGTACCCTAACCCTGCTGTCAGTTTCAACAATGTTCCCTGTCTTCATATCATACTCACAGCCATGCGCGAGGAACCAATTCCGAGCCCTAATGTCCCATCCTTCTCGCTCTGGTTCTGGAGTGATCCCATTCAGCTTCATCTCAGCCTCTTGTGCATCCCACTTAGGCATGGCTACTTCGTAGCCCCCTCGCCCCGTATGATGGTGATATTTCTTTTCGCTTGCATTCTTCTTGTTTTTCTTTGACAGGTTCACAGACCTCCTCCGATTCTTTGTACTTCACAAATTCTTCCCGGTTATGCTCCTGCTTCGCTAGGTAGTTTTCGAATACTGGAGGCTTCTTCTCGGCCTTATAAGCTTTCCATAACCGGTTCTTGTACGCTCGGAAAAGTTCCCCCATCTTCTTAAGAGCCCATTTCTTCACTAGCGCCCTCTCGCTTGGCATTCTCGAGTCCGATCCCAAATTTGGCAAAGTGAAATGTGACATGAGGTCGTCAAAAAGTGTGTTCTTGTACCTATCGGCAACCTGATCTTCGGACACATTCTTGGTCTTGTTCCATTCTCTAACGGTGATCGGGATATGATCTCTAACCACAACTCCGCACCGATTCTTAAATGTCACTCGACACTCGCGGGTGCCACAGAGTTGGCCTTCCGGTGATATAGCTTCAATGTTGAAGTGGTCTCTTTTGCCCGAGTCTCTTTGCCGGGCCTCGTTTCTCCAACTTATCTTCGGAGGCCTAAGAGAATAAAAATCAGTTAATTTATATACATATGTACATATAGAATTCCATTAATGCCTCAACCGATCGTATACCTCGTCATGACCAAGTGCCGTCGTCTTCTCCATCACCGGAGCCGCCGGCTTCTCCATGATCACCGGAGCCGCCGGCTTCTCCATGATCACCGGAGCCGCCGGCTTCTCCATGATCACCGGAGCCGCCGGCTTCTCCATCACCATCGCGGATTAAGTTCGCGAAAATGTCTTCCTGTTCCAAGTCCCGTTCGAATGGATCCATTGTTTCTGCAAAAGAATTAAATCGATAAGTACATGTTCTAACCCTAACCCTAATCAAACACAAACCAAACCCTAACCCTAATCAAACACAAACCAAACCCTAACCCTAATCGGCGACACGTGTTTGCGAGAGGGAGAGGGTTTCGGCGACGCGTGTTTGCGAGAGGGAGAGGGTGTTGGCGATGCGTGTTTGCGAGAGGGAGAGGGTGTCGGCGACGCGTGTTTGCGAGAGGGAGAGGGTGTCGGCGACGCGTGTTTGCGAGAGAGAGAGGGTGTCGGCGACGCGTGTTTGCGAGAGAGAGAGGGTGTCGGTGGACGCGTGTTTGCGAGAGGGAGAGGGTGTCGGCGACGCGTGTTTGCGAGAGAGAGAGGGTGTCGGCGACGCGTGTTTGCGAGAGAGAGAGGGTGTCGGTGGACGCGTGTTTGCGAGAGAGGGTGTCGGTTTGCGAGAGAGGGTGTCGGTGTCGGTGGAGAGAGGGTGTCGGTGTCGGTGGAGAGAGGGAGATCGAGCGGTGTCGGCGAGTGTTATTCGCGAGAGTGTTTCGTCGGTTGTTTACAAGCTAACTAATACAAAATTTAAACTAATATAAAATTTAAATTAATACAAAATTTAATCTAACTAACTACAAGATTTGAATTAATACAAAATTTAAACTAACTAACTACAAAATTTAAACTAACTAACTAATACTAAATTTAATCTAAATACTAATACTAATACTAACTAACTAATACTAATTAAAACTAAATACTAATACTAACTAAACTAAACTAACTAACTAACTAACTTAATAAAAAACTTAATGAAAAAACTTAATGAAAAAAACTTAATGAAAAAAAAATGCCGGCATGGCCGGCCGGCACCGGCGGCCGCGCGGGACGCGCGGAGGTGGCGGCTACCCGCGCGGGACGGCGGAGGGTGGCGCGGGACGGCGGAGGGTGGCGGCCGCGCGGGACGGCGGCCGGGGTACCGAGAGGAGGCGGCGGCGCCGGAGTTGCCGCGCGCGAGGCCGCGCGCGCGGGGGAGATGGCGCGCGGACGGCGCGGCCGGCGCGCGCAGAGCGGCGCGAGAGGGCGGGCGGCGAAGAGGCCGCTCAGAGTGGCGGGGGCGGCGGCCGGACGCGAGGAAGATGGCCGGCGGCGGCGGCGAAATCGGGCAGCCTGGCGGCGTGAAATCGCTAAGTTCTGGCCTCCGGGTATCGCGGGTGGAGGCACCGCCCGCGGCGCCCACCTTATATACTTACCCCCCTTTTATCGCGGGCCGTGGCACGAGCCGCGACAAAAGGCCCCGTTTATCGCGGGCCGTGCCACCACCCGCGATAAAAGGGGGGACCTTTTATCGCGGGCCGTGGCACGAGCCGCGACAAAAGGGGGTAGGAGGGGGGAGTTGGCTGATCCGTGGCACAGCCCATCCAACGGCTCTGGCCGTTTGAATCCAACGGCCTAGAGCCGTTGGATGGGTTGTGCCACGGATCACCATCTCCCCCTCTTCACCCCTTTTTTTTTCTATTTTAACTTAATAAAACTATTATTTCAATAACTTTTGAATGGTACCTCAAATACAAAAGTTTTATATATGAAAATTGATCAGAAAAATCCAATGAACATGAATATGACATGGATATAACTATTTGCATCTCGCATCATATCAAATGTTTCACCGCTTCCACGTGCCTCGCCCCGCCGACGCCGGCGTGCGACGTGTAGCCACCGCTACCACGTGCCTCGCCCAGCCGACGCCGGCGTGCGACGTGTAGCCACCGCTTACACGTGCCATGCCCCGCGTGCGCTATATAGAGCGACGAGTGCGGGCGCAACCACACGTCACCACCGCCTCCGCTCATTCATCTCCGGGATGCCTCCACGTCGTCGAGGGGCGTCCGGTTTCCGTGGCGTTCGAGTGCGTCCGAGCGGTAGGTTCACCGCCGAGATACGCGCCGGTGGCTTCCGCCTCACCCTCGGCACGTACAACACGCCGGAGGAGGCGGCGCGCGCTTACGACGCGGCGGCGTGGCGCTTTCGGCGGCCAGGGCACGACATGAACTTCCCGGATGTTGAATCGCTAGAGGAGGCGGAGTTCCCCGCGCCACCGCCGTGCCTCGTCGACGACGAGGACCGTCGCCGGCATCGCCGAGTGCGGCGCAGGATCGCCATCGCCGAGCGCGACGAGCGGTTGATGCGCCGGTGGAGGGCGCGGTCCCCGACGCGTTCTTTGCTAACCTTAGGGCACAACGAAGGTCCAACAGGCGCCACCGTCGGGCCGTCGCCGCCTTCGAGCTCGAGAACTCGAATACAACTTGGACCGAAAACGACCCTCGGTGGGATGACCTTTGGACGGAGACAACCTCCGACGACGAGTAGAGACTAGACTAGTAATTTATCTATTTTATTGTAATTTCAATAAAGTCGTTGTCGGTTCCATTAGTTCAATAAAGTGGTTGACACGAAATTTATTACGATTGAACTGAAATTAAAGTACAGAGCTCAACTGAAAAATAAGATACATGGCCGATTCGAATGTTGGAGCCATTCAATCATAGTCGTGCCTAGTCCTATAATACTCGCCATCGTAGTCATCATAGTCGCCGACGTCATCGTCGCTACCATCGGGGTCGCGGTTGTCGAACCTCGGCGGATGACCACGCGTGGGCTGGGATTGAGGGTAGCGCGGGCGGGGGCCACGATAGGCCATGACGCTCTGGAGAGTCCGGCCGCGCCACCACATCCGACGGCCGGCCTCGTTGAAGTTCGAAGATGGCGGGCCGTCCTCCTCGTACCTGGCAACCGCCCTCTCACGCCGATTGATGAAGAAGCTGTCCCAAGTCGGGCTGTAGTCGGGATGCCACTGGGGATTCCTCCGCTGCTCAGGCGTGAGCTCGAAATAGTAGTGGTTCGTGATGGCCATCTCGCGTGGCACACCTACAGGGATAGGAGGGACCGGTACGCCTCCGACGCTCAGCAACCAGCCGGTCGGGACGCGGTAGCCGGGCGGGCAGGGGTAGTTCGAGGCGCAAAGCGCCTCCGCCTCCCGGGGTGTTAGACATACGATGGAAGCCATGGGAGAGAGTGATGAGGTTTGCAGATATGAGTCCAAGGCCTACATATATATAGTGGAAAAATGGCGGGAATGCGGGAAGAAAATAGGCGGGAACGAAGTGGCGCGCGAAACTTTCATCCCGGGTGGAGGCTCAAACCGGGACAAAAGACTGGGGGAGGCTTATCTAGGAGGGCCTTATCTGGGGGATGATGTGCAGGTAACCTTTTGTCACGGTTGGTGGCTGCAACCGGGACTAAAGCTGTCGGCAGGATAAGGATGCGTCGGTGGACGCACTGCTCGATGAGATAAAGCATGTAGCGCACGACGCCCTGTCGAAGGAACAAGACAAAGTAGAAGCGGTGCCGTGCCTATAAAAGGAGCATCAATACGCCTTGCCAAGCGGATCAACAAGCCAAGCACAGTTTCATTCCCATTGATGAAGGAAAGGGTTGGGAAATCTCCCGTGGCGCAGCTTCTCGAAGATGTCGTTGGTGCACACGCCCTACGGCATCTTCGGAAGCTGCTCCTCGGAAAAATTTCCCATTATTACATAAATGTAGAGATTGTCTTGGGAACTATATATGAAGAATACATTATTACATCGCCATCTAGTGTTGTGATCTTCTACGCCGTAGCCATGGAGAATCTTCATCATTTAGTAAGATGCTTGGGTCAATTTTCACCGTGAAGGGCGGAATTTCTTTAAACCTATTATAATCTTCTCGACATGTCCGTCTTCTCATCCACTCCCACGATGTTTCTTTTCCCCGAAAGAACTATGTGGCGCTTTGGCTCCTCGGTTGATGTATTCTTTTGTTGATTTCTTTTTCTTGATTTGCTAGACATGTCCTTCACGTAGAAAACCCGAGCCACCTCGCCGGCTAGGACAAATGGCTCGTCCAGTGTACGCAAGATTGTTGGGATCCACTGTTATCATACCGTACTTATCGTCAATATGTATACCGCTGAGCTTCACCCATTTGCACCGAAACAAAGGGACCTTAAAAGTGGGACCATAGTCAAGTTCCCATATCTCCTCTATGTATCCATAATATGTGGTGGTCTGCCCATTCTCGTCGGTTGCATCGAAGCGGACACCGCTGTTTTGGTTGGTGCTCTTTTTATCTTGGTCGATCGTGTAAAATGTATTCCCATTTATCTCGTACCCTTGGAATGTACATATGTTTGAAGATGGTAACCTGGCCAACAAGAACAGCTGGTCCACAACAGATGGGTCATTAATGAGATGTCTTTGCAACCAACTGCCGAAGGTATTCATGTGTTGACGTGTAATCAAGGACTCGGGCTGGCCCGGGTTTATTTCTCGTAAAGCATTCTTATGTTTCTCGATGTACGGAGCCACCAATATGGAATTGTATAGAACTGTGTAGTGTGCTTGATTGAAAGAAATCTTGTCCCTGCACACCATTGATTTCCTTCCTAGTGTGCCTTTTCCAGTCAGCCTCCCCTCATACCGAGATTCAGGAACACCAATCGGCTTAAGGTCAGGAAGAAAGTCAACACAAAACTCAATGACCTCCTCAGTTCCGTAGCCCTTTGAGATACTTCCTTCCGGCCTAGCTCGGTTATGAACATATTTCTTTAAGACTCCCATGAACCTCTCGAAGGGGAACATATTGTGTAGAAATACAGGACCGAGAATTCTAATCTCTTCAACTAGGTGAACGAGGAGGTGCGTCATAATATTGAAGAAGGATGGTGGGAACAACAACTCGAAGCCGACAAGACATTCGACCACATCTTCCTGTAATCTCGACAAAGTTTCCGGATCCATTACCTTCCGAGAAATTGCGTTGAGGAATGCACATATCTTCACAATGGCTAGTCGAACATTTTCTCGGTAGAAGTCCCCTCAATGCAACCGGAAGCAATTGTGTCATAAGCACGTGACAGTCATGGGACTTCGGGTTTTGGAATTTTTTATCCTTCATATTTACTATCCCCTTTATATTCGACGAGAAACCAGACGGAACCTTGATACCGAATAGGGCTTCAAAAAAGATCTCCTTCTCTTGTTTGGTAAGAGCGTAGGCCG
The DNA here is from genome assembly GCF_022539505.1 of Lolium rigidum. NCBI lineage: Eukaryota > Viridiplantae > Streptophyta > Magnoliopsida > Poales > Poaceae > Lolium > Lolium rigidum. The sequence continues at coordinate 296,251,196 of NC_061513.1, forward strand.
GCGGGCCCTACAAACTGCCCTGGATGTTTGCCGTTTCGTCCTTTATGAAGTTCCTGGTCCTCCCGTGCTTCGGTGTATCTTTTGTCTTTCCATACACGCCCGTAAAACCTAGAATATTCACACAAAGATTCTTGGTCAGGTGCATCACGTCGATTGCGGAGCGGACTTCCAGGACTTTCCAAGTATTCTAGCTCCCAAAAAATAGATTTCTTCTTCCACATGGGCGCGTGTCCGTCGGCGTCTTTCGGAACAGGTCGACTGCCTGGACCCTTTCCAAAGATAACATTTAAATCCTTGACCATGTCAAATATATCGAGCACCACTACGGGGACGAGCTTCGGACGGCGGTCCGCCTCGCCATCGAAATGCTTTCCTTTTTTCCTTAAGGGATGCTTGCGCGGAAGGTAACGACGATTGAACGGGTACACAACTTTTTTGCTTTTTCCCAAATATTTACTTTCGGCCTCATCTAAACGAGTGTGTGCATGCATTGTATCCTTTGTTCGTCCGTCCTGAAATGTTACCGAGAGCAGAGCCAATCATTGATGGTTACGAATAGCAACCCTCGTAGGTCAAATTCTTGCTCGGTGTGCTCATCCCACACACGTACACCTGGTTTGGCCCACAACTCCAAAAGTTCATCGACTAATGGCCTTAGGTACACATCAATGTCGTTGCCCGGTTGCTTTGGGCCTTGGATAAGCACTCGGCATCATAATGAACTTCCGCTTCATGCACAACCAAGGAGGAAGGTTGTAGATACATAGAGTCACGGGCCAGGTGCTCGTGACTGCAGCTCTGCTCCCCAAAAGGATTCATGCCATCCGTACTTAGACCAAAGTATAAGTTCCTTGCCTCACCCGCAAAATCCGGGAACTCTCTCCCGATGTTTCTCCACTCGCCGACCATCAGCGGGGTGCCTCAACATCGCGTCTTTCTTACGTTCTTCCATGTGCCATCGCAACAACTCGGGCATGCTCTTTGTTTCTGAACAAACGTTTCAACCGTGGTATTATTGGAGCATACCACATCACCTTCGCAGGAACCCTCTTCCCGGGTGGCTCGCCCTCAACATCACCAGGGTCATCTTTTCCGATCTTATACCGCAATGCACCACATATCGGACATTTATTCAAATTCTCGTACTTCTCACCGCGGTAGAGGATACAGCTCATTAATGCATGCATGTATCTTCTCGCACATCTAATCCTAGAGGGCAGACAAGCTTCTTTGCTTCATATGTACCGACGGGCAATTCATTATTTCTTGGAAACAGACTTCTTTAATATTATCATCAATTTCTCAAATCCCGAGTCGACCACACCGACCTCCGCCTTCCATTTCAGCAATTCCAATATGCTACCCAGCTTTCTATGCCCATCTTCACAACCCGGGTACAACAATTTGTGGTGGTCCTCTAACATCTTGTCGAACCGCAACCTCTCCTTATCCGTGCCACGCTCTCTTCTTGCATCGAAATGGCCCGACGAAGATCATCATCAACAGGATCATCCGATGCCCGTTCTTCACCTCCTTCTTCTTCATTGTCGTCCATTGCGGTATCAAAGCATTCGGAGAACATAGCTCGGTACTGGTCATCATTATCTTCTTCCTCATCGCCGTCTTCCATCATAACCCCTTCTTCTCCGTGCTTGGTCCAAACATTATAGCTGGACATGAATCCAAACCGAAGCAGGTGGCTCTTAATGTCTCTTGAGCAAGAGTAATCCTTCTCGTTCTTACATTTTAGACATGGACAGCACATAAAACCTTGCTTCGACTTGTTGGCCTCGGCCACAAGCAGGAAAGAATTCACGCCCTCTCGAAAGCGGGGGCACATCGGTTACCGTACATCCATGGATGACTCATCCGCATCATAAGTATAATTATATATGTATCAGATGCAATCACCTTGCTAAAATTAGTATTGTACGGACTATGCATATATATATAGTCGAGAAAATAGTTGCTAACCTTTTAGGATCAAAAAAAGGAGAAATCTTATCAAATAAAACCAAGTGGCATCCCTCTCACAAGCATTCCATCAAACACCTCTTGTGCACATGTAGAAAAAATGAGCTAGCATACACCTCCACCTTCACCACCAAGGAAAAAATGAGGTGGGGTGGGCTGGGCTTCTATATATATAGGCATGGCCCTTTTGTCGCGGGCCGTATTACGACCCGCGACAAAAGGGGTGCCGACAGGAGGCGCCAGCCCTCAGACCCCTTTTGTCGCGGGTCGTAATACGGCCCGCGCCAAAAGGGCGCGACAAAAGGACCTGCCCGCTCCACATGGTTTCTGGGCGACGTGGCCAGGCCATTTGTCGCGGGTGCATGCGCGCCCGCGACAAAAGGCTCCCACGGAAGCCCTGTTTTCCACTAGTGTAAGTCGTCGACGTTACGATCTTTTGATGTGCTGAACCAGTGAACTATATCCTATCATAGTCTATTAGATCTTGATCTAACGGTTGCTATTTGATCACTTGAACCGGCCTAGCGTATTGTATCCTGTCACGCGTTCTGTTTTCTTTTTCTCACACGTGAACAGCAGCCCGATCGATCAGTCCTATTGTAACCAGCTAGCTCATGGAAAAGAAAATCCTTTAAAATTCCATATCTTTAGTTTTAGAGGTCCGTTTTGAATCATTCTTCTTGCGTTGGACTCGTGATTTAATTTCCTATCCGATGGTACTAGATTTTCTAATTATCAAATTTTTCGAAATCTGAAGCTAAAATTTGATATTTGAAGCAGATTTTAGTCATATCTAGAGATCCATAAACCCGATCCAATTGATTCTTTTTTGCGTTGGATTCATATTTGAATTATCTATTTAGTAGAACCACTACCAAAATATTTGAACCCATTTGCAGGTATTCAAATTTAAAAATTGAGGATTTGAGTATTGTCACATAGAAATATCTCTATTACTCTTTTGGCCACAATTCTTATTGTCAAAGTGATCCTTGCGCTCATAACCATCTACCAAAACTATTTATACTTTATTTTCCATGACTCCAAGATCATACCTATCCCAATTATCCATGTTTTTGTAGCCTATCAATTCATTTCCATATATCTAGATGATCCATTTCTATGTATTTGACTTTATCCATTTAATCTATCAAATTTATATCTTTGCAAGCCATACCTCCTGCCGTACCTTCATTTTCCATCTGACCATAAAACAAATGGATGTTATAAAAATGATGAATAACAACTCTTTGTTTTTTTTGTTTGATTATGTTGCTATGAATGATGTGTTTATGTTGTGTTACTTCTATCTTATAGTTGTACGGAGAGCTACGAGTTTTTGTTGAGAAAAGTAAAGAATTCTTCAACTATACTGAAAAGGCAAGTGACACTCTTGTTCATAAATGTCCCAATGTTTTACTATGCATGTAGTATTTATTTTCTTTCAGTAGTATGCATGAGTAGGTTCTATGCATTGCTTTGTCCTATTTAGGGTATCCCGGATTATCCTGTTAGAAGAAACAACGTAAGTGTAGAATGCTTAGTCATGATGAATAGATACGTGGGAGGGATCTCATGATACATGTGTGTGTGTTGGAAAAAAATTATGTTTTTGGTGTGGTGAAAACCAACTAAGTTAATGAACCACCTGGACGGATTGGTAAGATAAGTCAGCGGAGTGCAGACATTGGTGGGGATCGCCGCCCAGGAACAAAGAGCTTGGAGACATTCAATGTTGAGAAGCTTCTAGTGCAGCCACATGGCAATATGGGCTCTGCCTTGACCAACTAAGTTGCGAGAACTCAGCCAGGCGAACAGAGGGTGGTAGTGTTGTAAGATGGAGCGCGTCCGTGCTGGCCCGAGGGATTGCTTCTGAAAAGTCTTGTCTCGTCTTTCTCTCCTCCATGCCACACTTAAGTACTATGGATGAAGGAATAGCCGAGTCTTGTGGGGAAAGTGCACAAACCTCTCGAGAGTGTCAAAACTAAGTACTTAGCCGTGTCCCCGGTTACGGACAATTCTAAGAATCACGACTTTGAAACTGATCGAGAATCTCCTTATCCCAATTTCCTAAGTTAAAGTTTGGTGGGTGAACAAAGGGTTTGGTGTGATAAATATAAAGAGATGATGAAAACTATTTGCAAAAGATAGGAAAAAATTGGCTTTCTGCAAATGATCATAAACTCCACCATCCAAATATGCATGTAGGTATTAGGCGCCATTTGTGTCCACCAAAGTGTCATCTTGCCAATACATTCAAAGTATTGACCAAATGTTTTTGGCTGTAACTTTACCTGTTGCAGATATTTTGATAGACGAGTGAGTTACGATGATTAGGGTTACGAGTCTATCCTCAACATGCTCGCTTGTGGCACATGAAGATGAAGGACTCCATGCTGTCTAAGTTTGTTTGTTGTCGAACTCTGATGATATGCTAGCCTTGTGCTATGCAATTTGTAATTCTTTATGTAATCACTGGATCATACGATGTAATAAAGACCATTGTATCTTGGTATTTCATCTTGTACTGTGTGTGCTAGCGAATGATCCAGTGACTAGCACAGATACACACACAGATCGACACCTTAAAAGGTGAGATCGCTACAGATATCCATTAGAATGGAAATCTTTGGACAATTATGTGGTTAATATTTTTTTATTAATATTACTTGATGCATGAAAAGATAACGCAAAGCACATGTACAATTAAACTGTTTACATCTAAGTCCAGGCTCTGTAAAACAAGTACTCCCTTTGTTCACTTTTTATAAATATTCTCTTTTATTAAACATATTATAAAACTTAGCAGATGTTGTAGTTCACATCAAGTAAAAAAAAGTAATTCACATGAGCATGTCCACCACTGATTAGAATGGAAAGGACAATTGTAGGATTAGTATTTTTAATAGCTATTACTCGCTTCTGCCCCGCTTCCTTCCATGCCGCTAAAATTCGTTCAGTAAGGTTTGACTCATACTGTCGTTTTGGCAGTCGAGTTGGTACTCTGACCTCTTGCTCCAGCTGGACAAGGATTGGCCATTGGTCTGATACCAGCGATGTCAGGTGTTGCACCCTTGTGTCTGAGAATCGATCCTTCCACTCAAGGCATGCCACTGCTCGGTCTAGGCGCACGCGGACATTCGCTCTTCCCGTCCCTCTACTGTCATACGGCACATCTGAAAAACCAAGGTCCCTTAGATCACATTCATACAAAACTTTTCGTAAAGCATCCATTTGGTTCACAGATCGTGGGGTGTTAGAAAGATGCTCCTTTTGCCAAAGTGCTTAATTAAAGTCGCCCACTACAAGCCAAGGGAGGTTAGAAGTAGATTTTAGGTTTCTAATTTTATCCCACATACAATGGCGATTCTCCGCCCTTGACTCACCATAAACACAAGTAAGACGCCATTGAAGGACGCTCAGTGACTCACACACATACACATCAATATATCTTTTATTAACTTCTTGAACCTCTACAATTATTTGATCATGCCAAAATAAGGCTAAACCACCACTTAAGCCATCACTACTAAAACTAGTAAAGCCTACTAAACCTAACCTATGACGCAAATGACGTATCTTATTATTACTTTGCCTAGTTTCACATAAAAAAGTAAGCGCGGACTCTAGACTTCGAAAATAGTAGCAAGTTCATGCACTATCGGGTTATTCCCGGCTCCTGACAGTTGAAGGATATGCAATTCATCGCCCCTAAAAAGACCCGTACCGGTTGACATATGCTCGGTTCCCGCCATTTTCTTGGACCAGTAGGCCGCTACTTGCAAAGTCACCCCAGCATAGTTGTGCTTCTTGGATCAACACTCCATTGCGGAAGTTCAGCTAGCTTGCTGTGTGGTCCTTTCTGCCTGAGATGTGGTGCTCTCCTGCCCTGCCTCACCCGTGCTATTGCATTTTGCAGAAGTGCAACCGGCCCTTTTGTTCGTGGCATAGAAGGTGTCAGGGTTTACAGAAATGCTCCATCAGTATCGCATTTACTCTTTGCTGATGATTCCCTTATCCTTATGAAATTTGACATGACTAATGCAACCTCAAGAGACAGGTTCTTGACCAATATTGTGCACTCAGGAAAACTAGTGAGTGAAGCAAAATACAACATATTTTTTAGTCCGAATGTGGATCCTGATGTGAGAGCTGAAATCTGTTCTGAGCTAAACATTATGACAGAGGCGATTTATGATAAATACCTAGGTCTCCATGCTCTTGTGGGTGTGGACAGATCTGATAGCTTTTTATACTTATTGGAACGTATTATCAAGAGGATAGAAGGATGGAAAGAAAAATTCTTGTCTGTGGGAGGTAAAGAAATCCTGCTAAAAGTTGTTATCCAATCCATCCCTATCTATGCTATGGCTGTTTTTAACATCCCAAAGAAGCTCTCTAAGGAGATGACCGTTACAATGGCGTCATTCTGGTGGGGAGATACTGAGTAGAAGAAGCGTATGCACTGGATGTCATGGTGGAAATTGTGTGTGCGCAAGAAAATGGGAGGGATGGGCTTCTGAGACTTACATGCCTTTAATCTTGCCATGTTAGCAAAGCAAAGCTGGAGACTTATTACTAAACCTGATTCTCTTTGTGCTCAAGTCCTGAAAGCCAAGTATTATCCAAATTGTGATATCCTTAAAGCTGGACCGAATAAGGGTGCCTCGTTTACTTGGCAAAGCATCATTGCGGGTCCGAGAACTTTTAAGAGAGGGTGTTTGGAGATTTGGAACAGGTGAAAAAATAAACATCTGGTTAGACCCCTGGATCCCTCTAAGCCATGATCGGATGGTTCAAACACCAACGGGTCAAATGCTTTTGAGAACAGTTGATGAACTAATCAATCCGGATACAATGAAATGGGATGAGCATATGCTTACTGACAATTTCAATCCAATTGATGTATCCAGGATACTTTGGATTCCTTTGAGTGAGAATGTGGATGAGGATTTCGTTGCCTGGCACCTAACAAAATCCTATTCCTTTTCCGTGAAGTCGGCTTATTACTCGGAATGGAATAACAGTAATGGGAGAAGGCTAACTAGAGCTGATGACCAAGGAACAGCATCACTGAATCCAGTTTGGGATATTTTATGGAAACTGAAAATACCAAGCAAAATCAAAATCTTTGTATGGAAGGCCCTTCATGGTACCATTCCTGGTATGGCAATTCTAGTAGACATACACATTCCTATGTCACCACAATGTCCGGTTTGCTCTGAAGGTCCTGAGGACATTCTCCACTTAATTTTTTCTTGCAGAAGAGCAAAGGAGATTTGACATTCTCTGGGGCTAACTGAAGTAATTAACTCAGCTTTATTGGACCGATCGGGCTCGGTTGTTCTTGAAGGAATTTTGAGAAACCAAAACCTTATGCAAGGCGGAAATGGCATAACGGATCTGAAAGAGTTAATTTGTGTCAGAGCATGGTACATATGGTGGCAAAGAAGAGAGCTTGTGAACGGAGAAAAGATTGCTTATCCGACCCAAACTGCTTTCTCTATTCAAGCTCTTAAATTAAATTATTGTGGTGCTTATGACAATGTAGAACCAAAGGAAGTTATTTGGAACAAGCCACAACTAAATGCATATAAACTGAATATTGACGCATGTTACTTCCCGAATGGATCAGGAGCTGCAGGTATGATTATCTGGAATCACAAGGGTGAAGCCATTGCGTGATCAAGTACTCTGATGCAAAACCTTGGCGATGCAACGTCGGCTGAAGCTTCTGCACTGCTCCATGGCCTTCAACTAGTTGAGAGGATTGTTGCTCTCCTGTGATTATAGAATCAGATTCCATGGAACTTGTCCAAGCTTTTAATGGAGAGATGCAAACTTGGAGCCCTTATACTACTACATTAACAGACTGCTTTGTCATTGCTAGTAGACTTGGCCAGATTACTATGAAACATTGTTTTCATGAGGCAAATAGTGTCGCTCATAAGATAACTAGAGTTTGTTTTAATACAAATATTTCTACCTTTTGGGACTGCGATCCCCCTAGTTTTATTATCCCGGATATAATGAACAATGTATCTTTGTTTAAAGTGAAATAAAATCCGCAGCAAAGTCCTGCTGCTTCCTAAAAAAAAACTCTTCTAACCTGAACCAAGTAACCTCGATCTCTTCCAAGTTCAGTTCATACCAGCCCCACGCTGAAGCATGTTTCATTCAGTTTGAGCAGAGAAGAGATGCGAGGAAGAAGCCAATACCCTCGCCGATGCAAGTGCAATACCCTCTGCCGTCTGCAACTGCATACCACCCCCACACTTTCCCTCCTGCCCGTCAAGATTGCGCACCAAGCAACGTGCCGCCGCGCCGTGTAGCTACAAGCTTGCGCAACCGGAGGAATTCAAACTGAGCGAAACTCCGCCTACCTTTGTCCACACCAAGCTCTGTCGTCGTCTTGTTCTATGGTGCATAGGAGGATACAGAGCCAGCGCCGTGTCCATGTTATACTGTGATATCTCTTTTGTTTGAGAATATCTCATGCACCGGTGTATTATGAAGTGCATGGTGTGTGTGTGTTCTGGAGTTTGGGAGTCATTGTATGTGTGGTAACGATTGCTTCGTGATGACTTATATGAAAGAAAGGGTTTCGGCTCAAAACTTGAAGGGTACTCCCTTGAACGAAAGGGTTTTCGAGTTTCTTTCAATTTTTTGGGCAATGTGACTCGTGGATTTGACCTCAACTAGTATCAAGAACGGCTTCATGGTTCATTTTGTCCCTTTGGTAATTGAATTAAATTTTGGAACAACTGAACCCAACATTAGATCACTAGGAAATCCATGGAACGAACATATGATTTTCATACCAAGTAGAAAGCACACATATTTTCAATGGCTAACTATTGATCCCCAATAACATATGGGCATAAGTACAACAAATTTAACACCACCATCTGAGTGAGAGTAGGCGGTGCTTGAGGAAAAATTAGTTTATGACATCTCATACAATCTAGAATCTTTTCTTTTGTTGCACTTAACACTAACACATATAACCTAAAACACTCGATAAAGACCCATATATGATAATTTGGATAGAGGACATATAAAATCACCATAACGCATTAACGAGGTTGAATCCTTTTTAGATTAACATGATTTTTTCTATAATTAAAACCAAGGTGAAATCCATTGTAATAAAGTGTTTTATCAAACATCATTAAATAAACAACCAAATTCTTCAACTTAGCACAAGAATTGTATTTACAATAATTAATATTGAAAGTATAGGATAAATATATTTCTTAATAATGGAAGTATATATAAAAATGTGATTTCATTGTTAACTCGGCATTTATATGTTTCTTAGTATATATAAGAATGTTAATTCATTGTTCAATCTAGTTTATACGTGTATCAATGAAAAAACATACATTTATTAACATGATGAGTTATGATAAAATAAAAAAGTTCAATACAAATGTTCTAGAAATGTTGGTTATAATTCGCTTGAGGTGTACAAATTGAATAATAAAATTGTTAAAATATGCATGATTAAACTAGAAGAATCGCAATCCGATTAAGTTATGCCAGGTAGCCACGTAGTGTCACATGTCTACTTTGATGCAAAACACAATTCTATAGCCCTCCATTTATCTCAACTAGAAAAATCTTGTGTTTCGCATAGTCAGACGCTGATATTAGGTGGAATGCAGTGATTCAATATAGATAAAAATGAATTATTCTCAACAATATTTTATCTACGGCGAGCATTCTAAACCGAACCAAGAAACAACAGAGGGTTAGCATTTTTTGGTCCAGAGTGGTAAGGATGATATTAGTTTTTTTTGGCAGAATTATCATTTATTTCAACATGATAAAGTGTGCGAAAAATTGGATAAGAGGAGGTCCCTCACAGGTTATGTGTTCATTGTTGGTGGATGTGATGTGAGTTGAAAGGCAACATTATAATCTCTTATTGCTCAATCTACAATAGTGGCAGAAAACATGCTATTGCTGAAGCTTGCAAAGACTCTGTTAGGTTGAAATGTTTGTATGCTGGTCTTTATGAAAATTATTCTTGCATTAACTTGTTTGAGATAGTTAAAGTGTCATATACCTTACTAAGTATCAAATGTTTTATGAGAGGACAAAGAAAATTGTTGTGAAGTACCATTATGTTAGTGACATATTAGGACCAGCTAAACGGAAGGTATGCGGGATAAGTACTCATGATAATCATGTTGATATGATGACAAAGCCAGTTCATGTTATCAAGTTTGAGATGTGCTCAATCTTGGCTGGTAAAATTAACTCCTTAGCCCTATTGGATTGGGCCTAAGTGTAGCGGGGGACGCCCGGGGGTGCGGGGGAGGGGCAGGCCCCCCCCCCCCAATAACCTGCGGTACGGATCATCATCACCTCCTATATATACATATTGTAAGACAACGGCTAGGTTTTACAAGATTTGCCCCTCTGCGTTGGAGGAGTTTCCCACGTTAATCTCGTGTCTCCTATTGCAATTTCCTTTTTCGTTCTCCGTTATTTCTTGTCACGTTTATAACACCAGGCACTACGGAGAAAAAATTGGCTGTCACGGCATGTCATCGTTACCGGTAAGGTTGTGATGAGTGGAGAGTACTTTGAGGTCACATGCTTTCAGTATATCTTACTCGATATTTTTGATACAACGGATCTGCCCAGCATCCCAATAATGGATTATACAGTTTGGTATACACATACAATGGAATTACCGATAAATATACATGAACGAATGGAATGTCTAACTAAGTCTGTTAAAAATGTTCCTGCAGTTAGATGTGGAAGTAGTTTTCACGGTCAAGAACCTTAGCGCGGCAGAGCGGTTTGACCCTATGTGGATAACTGATGCACAAGGGCTGTGCCCAAGGAATGTCATAGACATCAAGAGAGGAGTAGGCCTCTTTTGACTGTGGACCGCGCCCCTCCAGCAACTAACCTTTCACAATGCATTGTATCTTAGCGTACTATTGGTGTTTGTTAAGAACCAACGTCTTCAATGCATGTATTTTGAGAATTGTATCTACATTTAATGATTTTATAATTATGTATGCTTAGGAGTGAAATAATAATGGATTTTACCTATGACTTTGTACAAGAGTTGTATCTTAGCTAAGATACAACAACAATATCTTTCTCCATTTAATATAGTGCCACATAAGCAAAGTACCTAGGATACCATGTTAACAAATAACCATTGTGAAACACCTAAGACTAGTCACGATGGGAAGTATCATACACTAATATCATGCATATGATACTAGTTTATGATACCACCCTTATAATGCATAGTGTCATAAGGTAGTATTATAGTTCCATCATATTTAATATTTTCTAAAATATCAATGAAAATTTATGTGCATAACATATTTGTCATAAGGTTTTCTAGTTTTTTGTGCTATGATAACGTATCTACCCAGTCCCTCCGTTTTTATTTAATTCGCGTTCTAGTTTAGTCGAAGTCAAACTTTGTCTAGTTTTACCAAAAATACATAATATCAAATGCATATAATATGAAAATATAGTTTATGGAGATTCCAATAATATAGATTATATATTGTAGATGTTAATATTTTTTCCTAAATATGTACTCAAACTTTACCAAATTTGACTTTGACTAAATCTAGAAATCAATCTAATTGTGAACGAGTAGAGTATGATATCATTTTCATCTCTCTCCTTATTAATTGGTGTACCATATTGGATTTTTGTTAACATGACATGCATGATATTACCTATGATATTTTTAGTGCAACTAGTATAAGGGAAAGGATAGCTATTTTCTTCCCTTGTACTAACTGAAGAAATTTTCAGTTAACATGGTTTGGGCACTAAAGTAAGTCCTGTCCCCACTAACATTTAATCTTGTTAGTGTTAACTCAGTGAATTGGTGCGTCTGATGCTCGACTCCACGTGTTAATAATTAACTAGAATTCCCGAAAATAAAAACTAGAGTTCCCGAAAATAAAAACTAGAGTTAATGGCACACCAACTCAATTTCTTTGTTAGCACCTTTAACACTACCATAGACTCCGTCGCAATACTAATCTATATCCTTCGTTTGCACCTGTTGACATGTAGTTACCTTATCTATTTGAAAACTTGTTTTTAGCTAATCAAATAGTCCTTGAACTGCAGATCATCATAACCTGCACCGCATCAATCTGAATTTCACTCGGGCACATATCAGTTAGCCGTTTGTGCATGCTTATTAACTTTGAAAAAGCCTGCACAATCTCTTTATGTACAAAAACTCTGAAACCATGCCTCTATGCATCCAATTAGATGTTCCTCCATATTAACATTATGGCACGACTTAGACTGAAACTACAATGTGGTTCATTCTGAATTAATAGTAACCATTTATTTTAGTTAGTCATTACACATGCATTCCATACATGTTTACTTCTATGTAAAATATATCTTTAGCCTTGTTTTACCTTTTTGGAAGTTATTTGCCTCTTATTGGGTTTTTACGCTATCTGGAATGATGAACATGGAATTATTATATATCTTTCTCGGCAACACGACAACATATATAAATGATATTTATTGACAAAATAGCTTGTTGACAAAGTTTTGAACCGTCGTCTATTGTGTTAATTGTTGACGGTTTGGTTATGGCGTCAAGTATTATTGGTAATGCATGCCAGTTTAATATTTTATCAATGTTATATCGTCATGGATTGCTAATCCGGGTGTGGCGTGAACGTATGTCACAAATTTTAACCGTGGTGCATTTTAATTGTCACCGAAAATCAGACCGAACTAAGTTATCCTAGGGGAAAAACGTTTATGGATATTTATCTGACGCGTTACATAACGTTGGGGTAAATAAATTAAATGTAAAAACATTGTCATACTAGGGGTTTGAGCACACGACCATGTGAGGTGATTAGTTATGTTGCCAGTTCGGTACAGGTAGTGTGTTTGTCATATACCAATGTTGATTTGTTTTAGTAATAGAAGTTTATTGTTATTGTACATGTCATAATAACACGATCTGTGATTGTGGGTTAAGTCGAAAGATCTGAAAAAACAACGTTGCCGTGATACTCGTTGCCTAGTCGAGGCGGTGTGAGGCAGGGTAGGAGGAGGAGGCCACGATCACCGTCGATCGGATCCTGGTCACCGGTGACACTAGAAGAGGTCATGGACAAGGTTAGTTCACTATATTGGAGGGTTATTGGAAGGCCGTGGGCGGGTAGGTTTTGCCAGTAGATGAGTTTCGTTTTCATGTCGGGTTGGATCAGATCTGTGAGAATTTCCTTTGAAATTCAAGTTCATGCAGTTATGGTTATCACTTGACAATGTGAACAATTGTAGCATATTTTTATTGATGTTTTAAAGTAGTCGTACGATGTGTGTAGTTATGTTCATATCCTATCGAGAACTTCGATCGCTTGATTTGCGGTGTACCCTTCATTTGCATCCAAGATAAATGAGCAGTCAGGATGAACGAGCCGTATAGCCTTGAGAACTTCCCTGTCCGAGTTGAGGTTCTTCCCCACTTTGAGCTTGAGAGTCTAAAACCCTTGTCTCTGATATTTCGCAGCTAGTTGAGCAGCCTCATTTGGGATCACGATTGGAATCTAAATAAAGAAATTGATGAATTTAGCAATTCTGATAAAGCAACTGTGACTCATTGCAGAGATTAGTTTGATGTAAGCATAACGTGATATCTGTGGTCAGGTTGTTCGATGTTCCACCGAACAATCTCCAGAGAGGTATGCGGATGCTATTGGCAACCGCGTCAATATGTCATGTTTGATGCTCTGATATATGGATTAATGGGTAACATGTTTCTTATGGTGGACTTGGTGTGGTTCTTACTCATGCGAAATGTGGTTTTGTTCACCATGGTGTTACTCGATTTCAATGCCCTATTTACTTATGTCTTATATTAGTTCTTTTCCATGTCCATGTTGTTAATTACATTCATATTAATGCACAAGTCATGTGAGTACCAAAGTACTCATTGGAAATCCGAATCCCATTATTTTGCAGGTGAGCCTAGTATGTGTGTACTACGTTTTTGGTTACTTGGGTGATGCCTAGTTTCACCTAGTTAAATTTGTTTACGATTCGGGTTGTGGTTCAGTAAGATGGTAGAGCCGACATCTTAGACTATCTTCGATTCTGTTGTTGTATTTGTGTACGGTCTTCAAGCCGCTTGTGTGGGTTTAACTAGGTTTTCTCTAGTAAAAGTTTTGAATATGTATTGGTAACCCTTATTTAGATTTTATATTGTGAAATCTTGTTTGTTTAAGAATATGACATGCACCGGTGTATGGATGTTATGAAGTGTCTGGTGTGTGTGTTCTGAATTTTGGGATTCATTGTATGTGTGGTAAGGATTGTTTCGTGGTGACTTATCTACACATCTACACTTGAAGGCTACTCCCTTGAACGAAACGGTTTTCGAGTTTCTTTTATTTTTCTAGGCGATGTGACCGGTGGAATTGAGCTCAACATGTATACAAGAACAACATCATGGTTCATTTTGTCCCTTTGTTAATTGAATTAAATTTTGGAATGACTGAACAACCAAACCCAACACCAGATCACTAGGAAATTAATGGAAAGAAGATATGATTTTCGTACCAAGTAGAAAGCACAAATATGTTCAACGGCTAACTATTGATACCCAAAAACATATGGGCATACGTACAATTTTTTTAGCACCATCGTCTAAGTGAGAGTAGTGGGTGCTTGAGAAAAATTAATTGTTGACACCTCCTATAATCTGGAATCTTTTTGTTTTGTTGCACTTAACAATGGCACATATAACCTAAAACACTCGATAAAGACCCATATATAACTAATGATGATTTGGATAAAGGACATATAAAATCACCATAACACATGAACGAGATTGAATTCCTTTTTAGATTAACTTGATTTTTTCCAATAATTAAAACCAAGGTGAAATATATAATGAAACTATATATAAAAATGTGATTCCATTGTTAACTCAAAATTTTTCTATAATATATATATATATAAGAATGTTAATTCATTGTTGAATCTTTATTATACTTGAAATAAGTAACTTAGTATGTATGAGTAAGTATCAATAACAAAAACATACATTTATTAACATGATGAGTTATGATAAATTAAAAAAGTTCAGTATAAATGAGCGAGAAACATCGCTTATAACCCGCTCAGGGTGTACAGACTGACCGGTAAAAATCTTAAAATCTGCATTTTTAAATTATAATAATCGCAATCTGATCAAATATTTCTACATAGTCATGTGCGAGAGTCTCATGTATACTTTCATACAATACACAATTTTGTCTCATGTCTACTTCAATACAAAACACAATTCTATACGCCTCAATTTATCTCAACCAGAAAATTTATATGTTCCGTTTTGTCGGACGCTGACATGTGAATCTCCATCACCGGTGCGCCACATGATGATGATTCGATATAGACAAAAGAGAATTATTTTCAGCAATATTATGTCGAGGCACAGTGGTAATTAACGTTTTAATAATTTTTTTTGGCAGGATTACAATTTATTTCAGCATGATTAAGGTGGGAAAATGTTATTATTACATAAAAAAGTTTAGAGCATTTGTATATTATGGCACTAGTCTTATGATCAGTTATAATTAATAGTACTATTTTTTATTCCCTTCATATTTTGGTTACTGCTCAAGGTGGGATGAACGTGTGGCATCATGCAGACGTACACAAATACTCTCCGGTGTAAGTTCAGTAAAAAAAGTTTGTTTTCGCATCCAATTAACACGGAAAACAATTCACATGTAGAGATGAAATGAATTACAAGAGAGATGAAATGCACTACAAGCGAGAAAGCCGGAAGCACGTGGTACACTTTTGAGTCCTCATCTTTTTATGGGACGATGCTACGCAGTGCTATAGCACCGGTTAGTCTACCGGAGTGCCCCCATGTCTGAACGGAATTATTGCCAGAAATAGAAAGTGGTCCTACACCTGAAAGCGACGTGTTACTTAAAGTGGATATGTAACCCGGGACCCCTTCCTGTTTTAGTATGCATGCGAGAGTGGAGTCGGACAGTCTGGTCCAAATACACCCCATGCGTACGCAAATGCAATTGAACGAGAAAATTCACGCTAGGCACATTAAGCAGTACTCCGACCCGTGTAATTTAGATACTCCGTACAAAATTTCATCTAATTTTTACAAAAAATTACATCCTCGTAAATAACAACTCATACCACTTATTTGATGATCTAATTGAGAATGTAAAAAATGCAGCGGTAGATGTAAAAAAAATAGTGATAGATGTAAAAAAATATAAAAATTACATCTAAAATCACCAAAAGCTGGGATCGGAAATATAATAGTGTTTCACACCTTGATCCCATTAAACGTTCTAGATGTAGAAAAATAATAAAAATTACATCCAAAGAAGAGAAAGAATAATATAGTTACATCCTTCTACTCATTCTCAAAGTGAAAATTTAAGAGGCAGCAATTAGGCAAAAATACATCCAGTGATATTACTACATATTTCTACCGTTTTGGAAGTAAAAAAACTTAAGAGGCAAAAATTAGACTGCAAAAATTACATCTAAGAAACGTAATTTAGATCATTTTCTTGAGCTGGAGACGAAAAACTACATCATCAGTATGAAATAGAGTAGATCAACCAGTAACAAATAGCATGCCCATAAAACAGTAACAGAGCAGCCAGAAAAGACGACAGGGAGAGGACGCCACATACACGAGAGGAAAAAGTGGCCTGCTTGCACGGCCATGGCTGCAGCGCTGCTGCTTTCAATCCGGAGCCGGGCGCAAGGCGGGTCGACGGGCAATGCTGTTGCTGATACGCGCGCAGGGAAAACAACGGACCGGCATGGCGTGGTGCCGTGGTGGCTCCTGCGAGTGCGAAGAGCCAAAGGCGGATCCTTCGACCAGGGCCGCATCTTCCCCCGGATCAAGGTGCTCCAGATCGTCGTCGTTGCGGAAGAGTCCGCTCCGGCGGCGGGGCACGCGAGGTTGCGCGTGGCGGCGGGATGTCAGATCTCGGCGTGGAGCCCGAGATCGAGCCTGAACTCTTCCTCCTCCCAGGCGGAGTTCTCAAACTTTTCCGCAACAGCTGGAGGTGGCTCGCCGGGGCGGAGGTCAACGACATATGGGCGACCATGGCGCCCTTGCGCGATTCAGGGGAACTCACGGGAGGTTAGGGAAGGACAGTGGAGAGTTGGCGGAAGACGGTAGGGAGCGAGACCGGCGCGAGCAGGCACATCCAGCGGGGTGGCAGGGGGCTAGACGGAGAGGAGGTCGCCGGGGACGGAGAGACGGTGGGGGAGCTTGGGTTCTCTGGCAGTTCGTGGAGTTTTCGTCGGGAACTCAGGCAGTGTCGATGGGATAAGGACCGTGTGGACGAGAGAAGATCCACGTGCGGGTTGGATTGCGCTGCTTCATCCTAGTCGTTAGATCGGGATCCGACGTAGGAAAGGTGGGAGCACCGCATAAGACCAGAGAGTGCCCAGGCACGGAATAGAATTTGGGCTTTTTATGAGTTAACAATGTTTATTTCATGGGATACAGTTTACGGCACCATATGGATAAGTGCCAGACAAAGTGGCCTTCTGAATGTGTCTATCTACAGCCTGATCAAATACGCTAGGCCTCACTGTGTTAGGATGATCTCCACGTCACCGATCCCAACGGATCGATAACGAGACCTTGACCTCGTTCGCGCCCTGATCGGGGGCGTCCAACCCTCATATGGTTGGTGGGCCCCTGTGACCTGCGCTATATAAAGAGGTGGGGGCCGGGGCACACGGTACGAGGTTCACCGCGCCGCCAGTCACCCCACCGACATTCCCTACCGATCTAGGGTTAGCGCAGTGCTCACGGGAAGCTCTGCCACCGCCGCCACTGCACGCTCGCCCTCTCCGCCGCCACCACCATGTCGGCGCCAGAGAGCTCCGCCTCGAAGGGAGAAGGTTTGTTCCTCACACCCCTCTAGATCTCTCTCGAATCTGACAGCATGCATACAGTCACAGTACTCTACCGTTAGCATCTAGTCTAGTCGATCCGACGGATCTATCAATGGTATCAGAGCCAGCTAGTTCTAGATCTTTTTCGGTAGAATGTATGATCTTTTTCGGTTCACTTGGTGATGGCTTCATTGCCACAACGTTTGACAACTTTGTCATCAATTACAAAATGAGTCCTGAGAAATGGGACATTGAAAAGACCATTGCCATGTGTGTGCAAGAGGAGGATAGACTCAAGGCACAGAATGGAGGTACCATCAACTATGTGAAGGACAATAAGAAAAGGCCCTTCACACCAAACAACAATGGTTCTCCTTCAAAGCAATATGGTAAAGCCCCAATGCAGCATCAGAAGTTCCAGCACAGGCCACTGCCAGTGAACAAAGATCAGTGTCTTCACTGTCAGAAGACTGGGCACTACAAGAAAGACTGCCCAGATTGGCTGAAAGAATTAATGGCAAAGAAAGGTAACAATTTAGTTTCCTTTGTAAATGAATCCTTGTATACACAGTTTTCGAAATCTACTTGGTGGATTGACTCGGGTGCAAGCTTGTTCATGTTGCAAATTCTTTACAGGGATTCCATTCGACGAGGACTATGAAAAGAGGCGAAGGATGCGTTGAAGTCGCAAATGGAATTCAAGCAGAAGTTGAAGCTGTTGGCGACGTCCTCTTGGAGCTAGCTGATGGCTTGACTATTCTGCTTAGAGATGTGTTATTTGTTCCTTCCATACATAGAAATTTAATAAGTGTATCGCGCTTAGATAAAGACAGTTATCAATGTTATTTTGGACATGGCAAATGTGCCATATGGTGTAATAATTCTTATGTTGGGGTTGCTATACTCCATGATGAGCTTTATTTATTGTCTTTGCGTGAAAAAGTATTGTCTGTGTGTAAAGTGAATGAACAAATACCCTCGTCGGAAAAAGAAGGAAAGAAAAGAAAAAGGACTGATGAATCATCGAAATTATGGCACTGTCGCCTAGGCCATATTTCGAGGGGGAGAATAGAAAGACTCGTTAAAAGCGATATTCTTCCTCCATTAGAATTCTCAGACATAGAACAGTGCATCGATTGCATTAAAGGAAAATTTGTAAAGCAAATTAAAAAGGGTGCAAATCGAAGCACAACAACACTAGAAATAATTCACACCGATATATGTGGACCATTTCCGGTGAAAAGTGTGGATGGCTATGATTCGTTCATAACATTCACGGATGATTACTCCCGATATGGTTATATTTATCCAATAAAAGAAAGAACGAAGCTACTGGATAAATTCAAAATATTCAAAGCTGAAGTTGAAAATCAGCATGATAAAAGAATAAAGATAGTCGAGTCCGATCGTGGAGGGAGTACTACGGTCGACATACTCCATATGGCCAAGTCCCTGGACCTTTTGCAAGGTTTCTACAGGAGACTGGAATAGTCGCCCAGTACTCGATGCCGGCGAACCTCGGCAGAATGGGGTAGCTGA
Source organism: Lolium rigidum (assembly GCF_022539505.1). Lineage (NCBI taxonomy): Eukaryota > Viridiplantae > Streptophyta > Magnoliopsida > Poales > Poaceae > Lolium > Lolium rigidum. The sequence continues at coordinate 296,270,648 of NC_061513.1, forward strand.
AAGGCGCAACCGTACCCTTATGGATATGGTGCGCAGTATGATGAGCTATTCCACCCTACCATTGGGATTGTGGATTGAGGCGTTAAAAACCGCTATTCACATTCTAAACAGAGTACCAAGCAAATCGGTGCCCAAAACGCCGTATGAGCTATGGACAGGGAGAGTGCCTTCTCTAAACCACCCGAAAGTGTGGGGGAGCCCTGCCGAGGCCAAAGTATTCAATCCAAATATCGCAAAGTTAGATACCAAAACAGTCAGCTGCCATTTTATTGGCTATCCTGAAAAGTCAAAAGGTTATCGTTTCTACTGTCCAGAGAAATACACAAAGTTTGTGGAAACAAGACATACTGTCTTCTTAGAAGACGAAATGATGAGGGGGAGCATGGTAGCTCGGAAAATTGATCTTGAGGAGAAGAGGGTGCATGCACCTAATCCGATGACTCAGGAGCCATTTTTTGCGCTACCATGTGCACCCGTACCGACGATCCTCGCGATTGTGGTGCAAGCGCTCGTTGTGACTCCACCCATGACAACGATGAGTGAAAATTCGGAACCTGTCCGTCAGGAGCCGAATGAACCATTTGTTGAGCATGAAAGGGAGCAACAACAGCCACCTCCAGAAGCTGAGCCACAAGTTGAGGAACAGAATGCTCAAGAGAATGTGGCCCCTAGAAGGTCTACAAGAGCTAGAAAGCATTCATATGGAAGGTGATCCCACTTCATATGAAGAAGCCATGAGAAGCCCAGATTCATCAAAGTGGGTGGAGGCCATGGAAGACGAAATGAGATCGATGAGTACCAACAATGTTTGGGACTTAGAGAATATTCCTAAAGGAGCCAAAACAGTGGGCTGCAAATGGGTCTACAAAATAAAATATGACTCCAATGGGAATGTCGAAAAGTATAAAGCACGACTTGTGGCAAAAGGATTTACACAAAGAGAAGGGATAGATTACAATGAGACATTTTCTCCGGTCTCATGTAAGGATTCCTTCAGAATCATCATGGCACTAGTTGCACATTTTGATTTAGAGTTGCATCAAATGGATGTAAAGACGGCGTTTCTAAACGGGGATTTAGAAGAAAATGTCTACATGAAACAACCCAAAGGTTTTATCATGGAAGGCAAGGAAGAAATGGGATGCCGCCTAAAGAAATCCATTTATGGATTAAAGCAAGCCTCCAGACAGTGGTATCTAAAGTTTAATGAAACAATTAAAAGATTTGGATTTAAAGAAAATATTGAGGACAATTGCGTTTATGCAAAGTTTAAAAGTGGGAAATATATTTTCCTAATCTTGTATGTGGATGATATTCTGCTTGCCAGCAGTGATGTTAGTCTACTGCAAGAAACAAAGAAGTTCTTGTCCTCAAATTTTGATATGAAAGATCTTGGTGAAGCGTCATATGTTTTGGGCATAGAAATTCACCGAGATAGAAACAATGGAGTATTAGGACTATCGCAAAAGGCTTATTTAGAAAAGATTCTAAGTAAGTATAATATGCATAAGTGCAGTGCCACACCTGCCCCTATAGTCAAGGGCGACAGTTTTGGGAAACATCAAAGTTCCCAAAATCAATACGAGCTCGATCAAATGAAAGCGGTTTGATACGTCTCCAACGTATCGATAATTTCTTATGTTCCATGCTACTTTATTGATGATACCTACATGTTTTATGCACATTATATGTCATATTTATGCATTTTCTGGAACTAACCTATTAACAAGATGCCGAAGAGCCGATTCGTTGTTTTCGCTGTTTTTGGTTTCAGAAATCCTAGTAAGGAAATATTCTCGGAATTGGACGAAACTTTCGCCCAGGGTCCTATTTTTGCACGAAGCTTCCAGAAGACCGAAGAGATAACGAAGTGGGGCCACGAGGCAGCCAGGGGCTAGGGCGGCGCGGCCCAAGCCCTGGCCGCGCCGACCTACCCCCTGGGCCCCTCGTGTGGCCCCCCGCGTTGACCTTCCGCCTACTTAAAGCCTCCGTCGCGAAACCCCCAGTACCGAGAGCCACGATACGGAAAACCTTCCAGAGACGCCGCCGCCGCGAATCCCATCTCGGGGGATTCAGGAGATCGCCTCCGGCACCCTGCCGGAGAGGGGATTCATCTCCCGGAGGACTCTACGCCGCCATGGTCGCCTCCGGAGTGATGAGTGAGTAGTTCACCCCTGGACCATGGGTCCATAGCAGTAGCTAGATGGTCGTCTTCTCCTTGTTGTGCTTCATTGTTGGATCTTGTGAGCTGCCTAACATGATCAAGATCATCTATCTGTAATACTATATGTTGTGTTTGTCGGGATCCGATGGATAGAGAGTACTATGATTATGGTGATTATCAATCTATTGTTTATGTGTTGTTTATGATCTTGCATGCTCTCCGTTACTAGTAGAGGCTCTGGCCAAGTTTTTACTCTTAACTCCAAGAGGGAGTATTTATGCTCGATAGTGGGTTCATGCCTCCATTGAATCTGGGACAGTGACAGAAAGTTCTAAGGTTGTGATTGTGTTGTTGCCACTAGGGATAAAACATTGATTCTATGTCTAAGGATGTAGTTGTCGATTACATTACGCACCATACTTAATGCAATTGTCTGTTGCTTTGCAACTTAATACTCGGAGGGGTTCGGATGATAACCTCGAAGGTGGACTTTTTAGGCATAGATGCAGTTGGATGGCGGTCTATGTACTTTGTCGTAATGTCCAATTAAATCTCACTATATTTATCATATCATGTATATGCATTGTTATGCCTTTCTCTATTTGTCAATTGCCCGACTGTAATTTGTTTACCCAACATGCTTTATCTTATGGGAGAGACACCTCTAGTGAACTGTGGACCCCGGTCCTATTCTTTACATAGCATACAATCTACTGCAATTGTGTTTTACTATTTTCTTTGCAAACATCTTCCACTCGATACGTTTAATCCTTTGTTACAGCAAGCCGGTGAGATTGACAACCTCACTGTTTCGTTGGGGCAAAGTACTTTGGTTTTGTTGTGCAGATTCCACGTTGGCGCAGGAATCCCTGGTGTTGCGCCGCATCACATTTCGCGACCATCAACCTTCAACGTGCTTCTTGGCTCCTCCTGGTTCGATCAACCTTGGTTTCTTTCTGAGGGAAAACTTGCCACTGTGCGCATCATACCTTCCTCTTGGGGTTCCCAACGGACGTGTACATTTACGCGCATCAAGCACTGTTTTTCTGGCGCCGTTGCCGGGGAGATCAAGACACGCTGCAAGGGGAGTCTCCACTTCTCAATCTCTTTACTTTGTTTTTGTCTTGCTTTATTTTATTTACTACTTTGTTTGCTGCACCTAAACAAAACACAAAAAAATTAGTTGCTAGCTTTACTTTATTTACTGTCTTGTTCTCTATATCAAAAACACAAAAAAATTAGTTACTTGCATTTACTTTATCTAGTTTGTTTTATTTACCGTTGCTAAAATGAATACCCCTGAAAATACTAAGTTGTGTGACTTCACAAATGCAAATAATAATGATTTCCTATGCACACCTATTGCTCCACCTGCTACTACAGCAGAATTTTTTGAAATTAAACCCGCTTTACTAAATCTTGTTATGAGAGATCAATTTTCCGGTGCTAGTTCCGATGATGTCTGCTGCCCATCTCAATAATTTTGTTGAACTTTGTGAAATGCAAAAGTATAAGGATGTAGATGGTGATATTATTAAATTGAAAGTGTTTCCTTTCTCATTAAGAGGAAGAGCTAAAGATTGGTTGCTATCTTTGCCTAAGAATAGTATTGATTCATGGACTAAATGCAAGGATGCTTTTATTGGTAGATATTATCCTCCCGCTAAAATTATATCTTTGAGAAGTAGCATAATGAATTTTAAGCAATTAGATACTGAACATGTTGCTCAAGCATGGGAGAGAATGAAAACTTTGGTAAAGAATTGCCCAACCCATGGATCGACTACTTGGATGATCATCCAAACCTTCTATGCAGGACTAAATTTTTCTTCGCGGAATTTATTGGATTCAGCTGCTGGAGGTACCTTTATGTCCATCACATTGGGGGCGGCTACAAAACTTCTTGATGATATGATGATAAATTACTCTGAATGGCACACGGAAAGAGCTCCACAAGGTAAGAAGGTAAATTCTGTTGAAGAAACCTCTTCCTTGAGTGATAAGATTGATGTGATTATGTCTATGCTTGTGAATGGTAGATCTAATGTAGATCCAAATAATGTTCCTTTAGCCTCATTGGTTGCTCAAGAAGAAAATGTTGATGTGAATTTCATTAAAAATAATAATTTCAACAACAATGCTTATAGGAACAATTCTGGTAATAACTATAGGCCATATCCTTCTGCTAAAGGTAATGGTTATGGTAATTCTTATGGGAATTCTTACAATAATAATAGGAGTGTACCCCCTGGTCTTGAAGCCATGCTTAAAGAATTTATTAGTATACAAACTGCTTTTAACAAATCTGTTGAGGAAAAGCTTGATAAAATTGATACTATTGCTTCTAGAGTTGATAGACTTGCCTCCGATGTAAATCTTTTAAAATTGAAAGTTATGCCTAATAATGATATTGATAATAAGATTACTACTACAGCAAATGCCATCCAAGCTAGAATTAATGAGAATATAAGATTAATGGCTGAACTGCGTGCTAGGTGGGATAGAGAAGAAAATGAAAAACTAGCTAAAGAGAATAATGTAGCTAAAGTTTGGACTATTACCACCACTAGTAATGCTAATTCTTCACATGTTGCTGCACCTCCTTCTATCAATGGTAAAATAATTGGTGTTGGCAATGTTTCTACTCCTAGTGCAAAGCGAACAAAACTGCCTGAAATTGCTAAAACTGTTGAAACTGCTTGTGATAAAACTGCTGAAATTTTTTCCAACCTTGGGAACAATGATCCCATTGCTGTAGCTCATAATGATTTAGATTTTGATGATTTCCACATCTCTGAAGTTATAAAGTTCTTACAAAAACTTGCTAAAAGTCCTAATGCTAGTGCTATAAATTTAGCCTTTACAAAACATATTACAAATGCTCTCATAAAAGCTAGAGAAGAGAAACTAAAACTTGAAACTTCTATTCCTAGAAAGTTAGAAGATGGTTGGGAGCCCATCATTAAAATGAAATTCAATGACTTTGAATGTAATGCCTTATGTGATCTTGGTGCAAGTATTTCGTTATGCCTAAAAAGATTTATGATATGCTTGACTTGCCACCATTGAAGAATTGTTATTTGGATGTTAATCTTGCCGATAATGTTAAAAAGAAACCTTTGGGGAGGATTGATAATGTGCATATTACGGTTAACAATAACCTTGTCCCCGTTGATTTTGTTGTCTTGGATATCGAATGCAATGCATCTTGTCCAATTGTGTTGGGAAGACCTTTTCTTCGAACCGTTGGTGCTCGTTATTGATATGAGGGAAGGTAATATTAAATATCAATTTCCTCTCAAGAAAGGTATGGAACACTTCCCTAGAAAGAGAATGAATTTGCCTTTTGATTCTATTATTAGAACAAGTTATGATGTTGATGCTTCTACTCTCGATGTTACTTGATTTGCACTTTCTGCGCCTAGCTGAAAGGCGTTAAAGAAAAGCGCTTATGGGAGACAACCCATGTTTTTACCTACAGCAATTTTTTGTTTTGTTGAGTCTTGGAAGTTGTTTACTACTGTAGCAACCTCTCCTTATCATGTTTTTGTGCCAAGTAAAGTTTCTATGTCAAAGTTGATGTTATATTTAGGATCGCTGCGCAGAAACAGCATTGCTGTCTGTCACGAATCTGGGCACAGTTCTCTGTAGGAAATTCTAAAAAATCTGCCAATTTACGAGCGTGATCCCCAGATATGTACGCAACTTTCATTAGTTTTGAGTTTTTCCATTTGAGCAAGTCTAGTGCCAGCTTTAAATTCGTCTTTACGGACTGTTCTGTTTTTGACAGATTCTGCCTTTTATTTCGCATTGCCTCTTTTGCTATGTTGGATTTATTTCTTTGATCCATTAATGTCCAGTAGCATTATGCAATGTCCAGAAGTGTAAAGAATGATTGTGCCACCTCTGAACATGTGAATTATTAATTGTGCACTAACCCTCTAATGAGTTTGCTTGAAGTTTGGTGTGAAGGAAGTTTTCAAGGGTCAAGAGAGGAGAATGATATACTATGATCAAGAGGAGTGAAAGCTCTAAGCTTGGGGATGCCCCCGTGGTTCACCCCTGCATATTTTAAGAAGACTCAAGCGTCTAAGCTTGGGGATGCCCAAGGCATCCCCTTCTTCATCGACAACATCATCAGGTTCCTCCCCTGAAACTATATTTTTATTCAGTCACATCTTGTGTTCTTTACTTGGAGCGTCGGTTTGTTTTTGTTTTTGTTTTTGTTTGAATAAAATGGATCCTAGCATTCACTTTGTGGGAGAGTGACACGCTCCGCTGTTGCATATGGACACATGTGTCCTTAGGCTTTACTCATAATGTTCAAGGCGAAGTTTCTTCTTCGTTAAATTGTTATATGGTTGGAATTGGAAAATGCTACATGTAGTAATTCTAAAATGTCTTGGATAATGTGATACTTGGCAATTGTTGTGCTCATGTTTAAGCTCTTGCATCATATGCTTTGCACCCATTAATGAAGAAATACATAGAGCTTGCTAAAATTTGATTTGCATATTTGGTTTCTCTAAGGTCTAGATAATATCTAGTATTGAGTTTTGAACAACAAGGAAGACGGTGTAGAGTCTTATAATGTTTACAATATGTCTTTTATGTGAGTTTTGCTGCACCTGTTCATCCTTGAGTTTGCTTCAAATAACCTTGCTAGCCTAAACCTTGTATCGAGAGGGAATACTTCTCATGCATCCAAAATCCTTGAGCCAACTACTATGCCATTTGTGTCCACCATACCTACCTACTACATGGTATTTCTCCGCCATTCCAAAGTAAATTGCTTGAGTGCTACCTTTAAAATTCCATCATTCACCTTTGCAATATATAGCTCATGGGACAAAATAGCCTTAAAAACTATCGTAGTATTGAATATGTACTTATGCACTTTATATTTTATTAAGTTGCTTGTTGTGCGATAACCATGCTTCGGGGAACGCCATCAACTATTGTTGAATATCATGTGAGTTGCTATGCATGTCCGTCTTGTCTGAAGGATCTATCATTTTAGTGGTTGGAGCGTGCAAAATTGTTAGAGAAGAACATTGGGCCGCTAACTAAAGCCATGAATCATGGTGGAAGTTTCAGTTTGGACATATATCCTCAATCTCATATGAGAATAATAATCATTGCTACATGCTTATGCATTTAAGAGGAGTCCATTATCTCGTTGTCCATGTTGTCCCGGTATGGATGTCTAAGTTGATAATAATCAAAAGCGAGAAATCCAAAATGCGAGCATTCTCCTTAGACCTTTGTACGAGGCGGCATGGAGGTACCCCTTTGTGACACTTGGTTGAAACATGGCATGCAAAGATCCGGTAGTCCAAGCTAAGTAGGACGAGGTGCGGGCACTATTAGTACACTATGCATGAGGCTTGCAACTTGTAAGATATAATTTATATAACTCATATGCTTTATTACTACCGTTGACAAAATTGTTTCATGTTTTCAAAATAAAAGCTCTAGCACAAATACAGCAATCGATGCTTTCCTCTTTGAAGGACCTTTCTTTTACTTTTATTGTTGAGTCAGTTTACCTATCTCCTTCCACCTTAAGAAGCAAACACTTGTGTGAACTGTGCATTGATTCCTACATATTTGCATATTGCACTTATTATATTACTTTATGTTGACAATATCCATGAGATATACATGTTATAAGTTGAAAGCAACCGCTGAAACTTAATCTTCCTATGTGTTGCTTCAACACCTTTACTTTGATTTATTGCTTTATGAGTTAACTCTTATGCAAGACTTATTGATGCTTGTCTTGAAGTACTATTCATGAAAAGTCTTTGCTTTATGATTCAGTTGTTTACTCATGTCATTACCTTTGTTTTGATCGCTGCATTCATTACATATGTTTACAAATAGTATGATCAAGATTATGATGGCATGTCACTTCAGAAATTATCTTTGTTATCGTTTTACCTGCTCGGGACGAGCAGAACTAAGCTTGGGGATGCTGATACGTCTCCAACGTATCGATAATTTCTTATGTTCCATGCTACTTTATTGATGATACCTACATGTTTTATGCACATTATATGTCATATTTATGCATTTTCTGGAACTAACCTATTAACAAGATGCCGAAGAGCCGATTGCTTGTTTTCTGTTGTTTTAGGTTTCATAAATCCTAGTAAGGAAATATTCTCGGAATTGGACGAAACTTTCGCCCAGGGTCCTATTTTTGCACGAAGCTTCCAGAAGACCGAAGAGATAACGAAGTGGGGCCACGAGGCAGCCAGGGGCTAGGGCGGCGCGGCCCAAGCCCTGGCCGCGCCGACCTGCCCCCTGGGCCCCTCGTGTGGCCCCCCGCGTTGACCTTCCGCCTACTTAAAGCCTCCGTCGCGAAACCCCCAGTACCGAGAGCCACGATACGGAAAACCTTCCAGAGACGCCGCCGCCGCGAATCCCATCTCGGGGGATTCAGGAGATCGCCTCCGGCACCCTGCCGGAGAGGGGATTCATCTCCCGGAGGACTCTACGCCGCCATGGTCGCCTCCGGAGTGATGAGTGAGTAGTTCACCCCTGGACCATGGGTCCATAGCAGTAGCTAGATGGTCGTCTTCTCCTTGTTGTGCTTCATTGTTGGATCTTGTGAGCTGCCTAACATGATCAAGATCATCTATCTGTAATACTATATGTTGTGTTTGTCGAGATCCGATGGATAGAGAGTACTATGATTATGGTGATTATCAATCTATTATTTATGTGTTGTTTATGATCTTGCATGCTCTCCGTTACTAGTAGAGGCTCTGGCCAAGTTTTTACTCTTAACTCCAAGAGGGAGTATTTATGCTCGATAGTGGGTTCATGCCTCCATTGAATGCGGGACGATGACGGAAAGTTCTAAGGTTGTGGATGTGCTGTTGCCACTAGGGATAAAACATTGATTCTATGTCTAAGGATGTAGTTGTCGATTACATTACGCACCATACTTAATGCAATTGTCCGTTGCTTTGCAACTTAATACCGGAGGGGGTTCGGATGATAACCTCGAAGGTGGACTTTTTAGGCATAGATGCGGTTGGATGGCGGTCTATGTACTTTGTCGTAATGCCCAATTAAATCTCACTATATTTATCATATCATGTATATGCATTGTTATGCCTTTCTCTATTTGTCAATTGCCCGACTGTAATTTGTTTACCCAACATGCTTTATCTTATGGAGAGACACCTCTAGTGAACTGTGGACCCCGGTCCTATTCTTTACATAGCATACAATCTACTGCAATTGTGTTTACTATTTTCTTTGCAAACATCTTCCACTCGATACGTTTAATCCTTTGTTACAGCAAGCCGGTGAGATTGACAACCTCACTGTTTCGTTGGGGCAAAGTACTTTGGTTTTGTTGTGCAGATTCCACGTTGGCGCAGGAATCCCTGGTGTTGCGCCGCATCACATTTCGCGACCATCAACCTTCAACGTGCTTCTTGGCTCCTCCTGGTTCGATCAACCTTGGTTTCTTTCTGAGGGAAAACTTGCCACTGTGCGCATCATACCTTCCTCTTGGGGTTCCCAACGGACGTGTACATTTACGCGCATCGCGGTTCCATATGCTTCGTCTATTGGAAGCCTACAGTATGCACAAGTGTGCACTCGCCCTGACTTAGCATTTATCACCGGAGTACTCGGTAGATATCAAGAAAATCCATGTTTTGAACACTGGAAAATGGTAAAGAAGGCATTGCGTTATGTGAAAGGCACAAAGAGTTACATGCTAACATACAGAAGATCTGATTCCCTAGAAATAAAAGGGTATTCAGATGCAGATTTTGCGGGGGATAAAGATGATAGAAAATCCACATCTGGATATGTATTCACCCTCGCAGGGGGAGCTATTTCGTGGAGAAGCTCCAAACAGAGCATAGTTGCATCATCCACGATGTATGCAGAATTTATAGCATGTTATGAAGCCACGGGGCAGGCATTATGGTTAAAGAAATTTATACCCGACTTGAAAGTGGTAGATTGTATCGACAAACCACTAAAGATGTACTGCGACAATGAGCCTGCAGTATTTTATGCTCACAACAACAAGTCGAGTACAGCTACTAAACCAATTGAGGTTAAGTATTATGTTGTGAAACACAAGGTCCAGGATCAAACAATAAGTCTCGAGCATATAAGGACAAAAGATATGCTTGCGGATCCGCTAACGAAAGGCTTACCACCCAGCGTGTTCAAGGAGCACGTAGCCGGCATGGGTTTAAGGGAAAGTCTTACCTATCCTGGATCATAAGAGGCCCAAAAGTAAAAGAATTTGTTTCAAAACAGAGAAGTGCATTGTGGCTGTCCGATTCTATCGGCAATAGAGCTGTGACGAAGAAACATGCCCTATGTACTGATCCAAAATGAAACGAATAAAGTGAAAGTATAAAGTTAAAAGAAAAGTTGAGATCAAGGGAGAGAATGTTAGGATGATCTCCACGTCACCGATCCCAACGGATCGATAACGAGACCTTGACCTTGTTCGCGCCCTGATCGGGGGCGTCCAACCCTCATATGGTTGGTGGGCCCCTGTGACTTGCGCTATATAAAGAGGTGGGGGCCGGGGCACACGGTACGAGGTTCACCGCGCCGCCAGTCACCCCACCGACATTCCCTACCGATCTAGGGTTAGCGCAGTGCTCACGGGAAGCTCTGCCACCGCCGCCACTGCACGCTCGCCCTCTCCGCCGCCACCACCATGTCGGCGCCAGAGAGCTCCGCCTCGAAGGGAGAAGGTTTGTTCCTCACACCCCTCTAGATCTCTCTCGGATCTGACAGCATGCATACAGTCACAGTACTCTACCGTTAGCATCTAGTCTAGTCGATCCGACGGATCTATCACACTGGACTTATAACAGTACATAAATGGTACCTTTGAAGCTATAAATTTATCTTACAAGTGTGTGATTTCAGCTCCAGACGTTAGTTGTCCAGTGTGATAACATAACTTTACGAAGTTCTGGGAGAACCAAGGCATGCCTTGACCATCTTCATTTCTGAAAAAAAAACATATACTTCAATAAGTTACATATATATATATATATATGCTTAGACAAAAGGCAAGCAATCATAAATGAACATGTTGCTCTAAATTCGCAACTCTCACACCTATTTGATTATACAAAGTCGTTGTTGTTAGATCATATTTAGGTTGGCTAAAGTATTTACAATCCCATTATTAAATAGAACAGTTGATTGCTAAAATAAGTATAAACCATTTACTGGAGATGTCCGATTGATTTGAGCGAACATGAGTGAGCTCTGGCATACCCATCCATTATTGTTGTCCAAGTGAAGAAAGCCACCATGGCCACGAGCATTTGGTAAATTTGTAGAGAGGTCCAGAAGCTGATGAATGAAATATATGTAAGCCAAGAAGTTGAAGATATATACTAGAGATAGTAATCTGATTTAGTTCCAGAGCATGGAAGGAAGAGAATCGCGGGAGTGGTGTTTTGGAACATGGGAGCATATGCTCCCTTTATTTTGAAATTCATCTTACACAAATTTTGAATTTCAAAAAAGTTGGAACGAAAAATTCGCACATACATCTTCACGTGCTACACGCTCACAAAGTTGTTTCATAAAAAATAGACTTGTCATGTGACGTGTGTAAAAAAGACAAAACTCAGTGCTAAAAATAATGTTTTTTACAAGATAAATTTTCTCTTTTTTACATAGACCACAAAAATTATTAATTTTTCATGAAACTTGACGAATGCTCATATATTATGGAGATGTACACATAGAATTTTTAGTCAAAATTTTTTGACAACTCGAAATATAATTTTTTGGTATAGGGAGCATACGCACCCGGGAGCCGAATTAAATTTCCGGAGAATCGCAGATTTGAAACAAACATAAGGATTGAACAGTATTCTGATTAAAAACATCAGAACATAAGCATCGGAAAGGATGTGTAATTATTCTTCATAGGAAAGATAAACGGGCCAGGAACAACATAATATTCACAATATGCAGGTTTTCTAAAACATAATCTTGGGCGTGAACATATGTCGCACTTAATAAAAACAAAACCAAAATAACAACTGCATCTGTGAATGAAGTAACATCTTTACAAAAGGAAATTGCAGCTTTACAGGATTTTGTCCAAGCCTACCTTCATAGCCACCGTAGACCGGATCTTCAGACAATAAAAGAGGAGTGTCCAGGTCAATAAAACTGCAACCAAAACAGGGGAAGAACCATTTTAGCACCTGATTTGAAAGACACGACCTCTAAAACATTGTACCATCATTTCCATTTTGAACTTCCGAGTGGCATACCCTTTAGTTACAAAAACAAAAGGGTATTTCTTCATTGTACCATCATTTCTATTTCTTCATTGTCCTTTTGCAAAGATTGTTTGGAGAATGATATTTTTTACATATAATATTCCACCTCCTGCCAATATAACTAATATGTTTGGTAATTGGCTAAATGGAGTGAATAAGAAGGATAAAACATATATTCGAATTGGTGTTTCGGCAATTTGTTGGTTAATTTGGACTAGCCGGAATGATATCATCTTTAATAAATAAAAGGGTACAAATTTTTTGCAGGTTATTCTTCGTGCGACGCATTGGATACAACTATGGGCATATTTGCTCCCGGCGGACCAGCGGGATGCCATAGTTTCTGGATGCAACCGGCTCCTGGAGGTCACTCAGGATTGCTATTTCCGGGCTACTGGACGGCGGCACATTAGCAGAATTCTAGATGGATAGTTTTTGCACACTTTCCATCTACAGATGTTTTGTTTTGATATTTTTAGCTCTTTTCGGATACCACTCTATCTTTATGTAATAAGTACTTGACATCGACGTTTTACTTAATAAATGGCTGTGTGCATCGATTGATGCAGAGGCCGTGGCTATGCTCCCATATCTAAAAAAAAGTTACAAAAACAAAAAATGAATTCATATTTTTCACCAGTAACCTCTGTTTGCAGAGAAGAATTCATAATTTTCACCAGTAACCTCTTTTTGCAGAGAAAGTTTCGTAATGAACCAACCTGAAACAACCAAGCCCAGCAGCTAGATGACCAGCAAAGCCCATGGCAATCCTCGTCTCGACCATACCGCCAATCATAAGCGCAATACCAGCTTTTCTTGCAGCATCAATTACTTCAAGGGTTCCAAGAACCCCCATCTTTGCCAGTTTGATGTTGATAACATGAGCAAGATTGCCATATATTATTTTCGGAGCATCAAGCAAACTCCGACAGCTCTCATCAGCAGCAACAGCAACTCTGTATCTCTCCATTGCAGCGACGCTAATGTCACGGAGGCCTTCCCAATCATCTCTATGAACTGGCTGCTCAAAGAGTACAGGAGTCACACCCATTTCTGAAACAGTGGTAATGAAATAACTTAGTAAAAGAACCAGATATAACATCAAAATGACTGAGATATTAAAGCTGCAAGTTTTACAGTTGCGTCAAATTTGCACGAGTATGTACCATTTAGTCTGTCAAGAACTTCGATCGCTTGATTTGCTGTGTACCCTTCGTTTGCATCCAAGATAAATGAGCAGTCTGGATGGACGAGCCGTATAGCCTTCAGAACCTCCATGTCCGAGACTCCGAATTCAGGTTTTTCCCCACTTTGAGCTTGAGAGTCTGAAACCCTTGTCCCCGGTATTTCGCAGCCAATTGAGCGGCCTCATTCGGGGTCACAATTGGAATCTAAATTCAGAGATAGATGAAGTTTAGCTGTTCTGATAATCCAACGAACAACATGCTTGAGCTTGTCTCACTGCAAAGAATAGTTTGATGTAAGCATACCGTGATGTCCGCGGTGATGCTGTTTGATGCTCCCCCGAACAATCTCCAGAGAGGTATGCGTATGCTGTTGGCAACTGCGTCGATGACTGCCATCTGCACTCCTGCTCTGGCCTTCGTTGGAGAAAAGTAGAGGTAAATACGCATCAGAATCAGAGGAGGATTTGTTGTGTCCAAACACTTTTGTAGTAAAATAAATATGTCGGATCAGCATTTGAGTAATTGGCAAGAGAAGCAATTGAAGCAGCTGTGTGTTTTGGACTAGAAGAATCGATTTTTATGAACTGAAAACCATCTTCTCTGTTTCTGGTGCTGCAGGCTCGTGTTCAGATTTTGACTGTGCAGCAAGTGTCTTGTCAAACTGTGAAATTATGAAGGTTGACCAAATTTGTTGAGACTATGGTCTCACCGATGCGAAGGCGTGTCCGGGGAGGGCATCTGCGACGTCCCGGAGCACGGCGCCGAGGCGCGATGAGGACAGGCAAAACCTATACACTATACACCGACCAGGTCGGTGGCTGCCGGCCACTGCACACCCCCTGGTGGGTATGGGCCAGGCCCATTTGTGTCTGTTTAGCCTGTAGCAGTTCGTTTTTCCTTTTTTCTATGGTTTCTTTTTCTGTTTTCTTTTTCTTTTTTCTGTTTTCGGTTTTGTTTATATTTTTTCAGATTTGAAAATTTCAATTTTTAAAAATTGTTCAAATTGAAAAATGTTTAAATTTAAAAAATTTCAAATTTGAAAACTGTTTAAATCCGAAAATCGTTCAAATGCGAAAACCGTTCAAATTCGAAAACCGTTCAAATTTGAAATTTGTTCGAATTCGAAAATTTTTCTAATATGAAAATTGTTCAGATTCGATAATTGTTCAAATATAAATTTTGTTCAAATTCAGAAATGTTCAAATTCAAAAATTGTTCATAGAGTAAAATACATTTTTGTTCAAATTTTAAAATGTTCAAATCTGAAAAATGTTCAGATTTTTAAAAAGTTATTTCTTTTTAATTTGAAATTTTTTTAATTTTGACAAATGTTCATATTTTAAAAAAATCTTTAAAAAAACAAACAACAAAAAACAAAAGGAAACGAAAAAGAAAAAAAGGGCTTACCTGATGTTGGGCTGCGGCCCAGTTAGTAAGCGGGGGGGGGGGGGTGTGCAGTGCGTTCCCCCGCACCGACCAGGTGGATGCATAGGAGCTCCCATGAGGACATGCTGAGATTGTTGCCGTGCGAAAGGCCAAGATGAGGTTGTTGGGCTCAAAGGATAGAGCGAGTGGGCTGCTCAGAAGAGCTAGGCCAAGTGGCCGGAAGGAGGGTCTGGGTTTGCTTGTGGAAGAAAGAAATGCCAGATCGGTTCGATGCAAGGCTACTGCCTCTTTTGCTATTTTCTGGAATTTTGCAAAATGCAAGGAAGAACAAAGAGAAGAAAATGGATTGGAGCATGAAGGAAAAAGAGATGAAGGAAAGATCCAAGATCACACTTGAAAGCATTATTTTGAACTAAAAACAATTTTGCAAGATTTCCGAATATAATTTTTATTTGGTTTTATATAAATATAATAATAAGGGTGGGAGGGTTTTATAAAACCATATGAGAATAAGGGTGGGAGGGTTCTAACCTAAGGTTAGTTGCTCCAGCTTTCTGCCTGCCCTATCTAGCTTTATGAGCCTCCCTGACCTAGCCGCCGCCCTTCTCTGACCTAGCCGTCGTCTCTCCACCCTCCACCATCCACCATCACAGCGTCGCCGCCGCCCCTCCCTCCCTCCAACATCGCTCCCTCCCTTCCCACCTTCGCCCCGGGTCATCTCGTGCGAGGCGGCTCCGGGCGACGACCCAAACCCAAGAAGAGGCGGCCCATCTTCCTCCTCATGGTCGCTTCCACCGTCGAGGTCGACAGTGGAGGCCGCGTCTTGCTGCCAAAGGCAACTAGAGGTGGTGGCACGTCCATGGACTCCCCTTCGCGCGAAGGCGGGGTCTTCTAGGGGCGGCGACGGTGGACGGCGGGTCTGGTGGTGGTGGCCTTCGGCTACTTCACCTAGATCATGGCGGGAGACGCGGTGGTGTGGCGGAACTTGGCGGGGAAAGGGCGGCAGCGGGATCGCTGCTGACCTCCACTGGCCAGGTTGGAGGGGGAAGATGGAGCGCGGTTCCCAGCCATGGCGGCGGGGTGGGGGCCGGTCGTTCCGGCTTTCATGATGGTGGTCCTAGGGTTCTTCTTTCGCGAATGAAGATGTTCCGGATGCCGATCTTTCTTCATCTAGCCGGAGTGATTAGTTCCGGAAGGCTCCGACAGTGAATGGAACAGTGCATCTTTTGCCTGGAGTTCACATGATCGGGTGGTATTCGGTCGCGCGCATCCGTGCTTTTATTCCGGCCGTTTGGTTCCGGAGCGAGCGGCACTAAGCTCTGTTCTGTGTTGACATCAAGAAACTTTTGTTCCATGGTGAAGTCAGAAGCAGAGAATTTCATGAAGGCGGAATTGGGGGATTAGCTAAAGAAGGTTCAAGTCTCCGCGATATTGAGGAACTTGCTTGGTGTTCCGGGATTCGCAGCAGTGGTATGAAAGTGGGGGCGACAACACAGGTGAAGTTCATAGTCCTACCCTTCAGGGTGAAAACTCAAGGTCTAGCCTTAACTGGTTGTGCCTGTTAATGACCTTCTTGGAGGCATTGTTTTGAGAGCGGGAACTATCTTCAAGGTGAAAACCTAAGATCTTTGATCGGACGACGGCGCTGGTGCACTATTCTCTTCTTGAAGGCGTCGCTTTTGAAGAGTCTATTTCAGGTGTATTCTAGGGGGTGGATGTATTACTGTTACTAGGCATGTGATACTATAGCGGGACTTTTCTTTCTTAGTTTTCTTTTATCTTTTTTGGTTGTGTCATCTGTACTGCTATTAGAATGTTGCGTTGTTGTTACCCTCCAAAACCCACCGACGGGCAATGGCTAAGCAACACGAAGAGCCGGGAGGCTCCCAAGGCCGCTTAGTGGACCCTGGCACCTCGCGTCGTCCCGCAAATCTTCCAGCCACGTCCTGGCGGTTGCTAGGGCGTGCCACCCGACCTAGACCCGATCGGGAAGGTGTTAGAGTGCTTCGATTGTTCCTGCATGGTAGACACGTAAACATTAAATACGAGCCCTATCGGCTCTTCGAGGTTTCCTCGTGGATCGGCTCAAAGAGCCGATCGCCCCATGGTTCACGTTGGATTTACAATGACATGGGGATCCTGCTTGATCAAAACAAAGCTAAAGCGATCCACGACAGTTTAGGGTTTTCACCGCATAACCGGAACGTCCTACGTGTGATCGGGCCTAGCAGCTACGGAAGATGGTGCAAACTATCCCTACGAGAGGCCTAAAAACCAACATAACGTTGATTCCCGGAACATCCCTTGCAGGGACGGTGAACAACACCTAACGCACTACCGGATCGTCCGACCCCAGCATAAGGCCTAACTATGCGGATATTAAACTAATCCTTGCGGGGCAAGGAGCAACTATAACGGATCGGATCTACTAAGTAACGAACAAGCAAGATGCTGCCCTTACACCCGGATAGGTGTAAGGGCAGCTAGGTGTCGAGGGACGGCATTGCCACGCGGATATGCACGAGAAAGCATCAATGCAAGCCCCTAAACACCTAAGGATAAATAGTACTCGCTCGCCATCAACAAGGCTTCAGCACGAGCGGTACAAGGTAGACGAATAAACGTATCTCGCCTCGATCGCTAGATGCGATCTAGGCAGACATGGTGCTTACCCGGGAGAAACCCTCGAAGAAAGGGGTGGCGATGCGCCTGATTTGTGTTGGTTGAACGATGATTGTCCTCCTTTTCCGATAACCCTAGATACATATTTATAGTCCAAGGGACTTTCTAAGTGAGGCGTGCACCTAACCGTGCACGGGCCAGACTCTATCTTTTAATCTAAATTACAATGCGATCTACTATATTACAAATACACGGGCAACTTAGCCCAAACTCTTAGCGCAAGGCCACTTCGAAGATGCTCCACGTGTACGTCCTTCAAGCCCATCTTCACTTACGGCCCATCTCCTGATTTGGCCAAAATCTGGTGATAACACATGCCCCCCTGGTTTTGATAATGATAATTGCAAAACCATCTGTCTCCTTCGAAGGGTCATGTCGCGGCAGAGCAGAACCGTCGCAGTATTCTTCATCATGACTCTTGCCTTCTCAACTTCTCTGCACGATTGGACGGCTTTGGCATCATGTCTTCGAGAACCGTCATAGCATTAAATCTTCACTGCATCCCCTTTATTTATCTGTGCCAGACGGTTCGCCACTTCATCCCCTTGCTCTGTTCTGCCCACCAGCACCAAAAAACCCTCTTCCACTGCAGCAATGTCTTCTTCTTCCTCTACCTCCTCAGGTCTCTCCCTCCGAGCTTCGCCGAAGAATGAAGACGACCCCCACTCCGGGGCGAACCCCATCTCTTCCAACAAGAAGGAAGAACAAGCGAAGAAGGAAGAGGCCCCCTCCTCCGCCAGGCACCCACCGACGAAGCGCTCCCACATGTGGGCAGACAGCGAGGATGATGATGATGACGAGGAAGGAGAAGAAGAGGCTCCAGCTGAAGACCTGGGTAGCAGCGACGAGGAAGTCTCCGGAAGCAGCGTCGACGGCGGCTCCGGCGCTGACGATGAGGCTAGCGACGATTAGCTCGGTAGGATTAGTAGTCCCTGAGCAATCGGCTCTTCTTTTGTTCTTCCTTTCTTGAGCAATCGGCTCTTCATTGTAAAGATCCTCTCTTATTAATGAAGAAAATTTCTCAATCACCTTTGCTTTCTTGTCAATTTGGCCGATTGTTCAATGAAGTCATTGCTCAAAAAGCCGATGGCAAAGCATCGGCCTGCATTCTAAACGCGATTCCAGGCGAGACGGCTACCTTTCCACGGTCAAACAGATACAAACCACGTTCAGATGTTCAGAATATCCTTCAGTCTCTAGAGTCGATGACCGTGCATCGGCTATATTTTTCTCATTATATTTTTTTTTATTATTGGCCGATTGCATCGGCCCCCCCATACTTGAGCTGTCCTGCTGGGCATTTGACATGCATTCTCAGCTTCGTATCCTCGTATCCTCGTGTCTTATCCATCTATGTGCCCCCCGAGCCGATTCTGTCAAGTAATTGATGGTATCGGCTCTTCGAGCATCTCGTTGGATCAATGCTTGAACACAGACAAAGGTAGGTTGAGGATAATTTTGGCCGATTGCGGGAATCGGCCTCCCTTTCCATTGCAATGTTTGACGATGGTTTGCAACTTCTTGGATTTCCACTGTAGCTATGTGGCATGCTGGAGATAAGATCCTTTGCTTTTCATTTTTTTTTGAGGGCCGATCTCAGGGATCAGCCTTGCCACGTACGTCCAATGTCTTGGACCTGCTACTCCGTCCGGATCACGGATACCATGTTTGTATCAGCCGATGCCTCTGCATCGGCATCAGCCGATGCCTGTGCATCGGCTTTCACCTGTTTTGGGCGCCATACTTTCTTTGGCGGGCGCGCCTTCGTCTCCAATGTTTGCTGAATTTTCGCGGCCAGATCGGGCCACGCTCTTCTCAACGTGTACAGGTATTGTGCCTCGGCCTCTTCCAGGTTTCGCAGCCGCTGCACCCTACGCTTCTGAGAATGGCTGAGTCCATCAGGGCACCACCTTGGTCGGTGATACCTATCTTCTTCTCCATCTGACTCCTCGAAGTCTTCTTCTTGAGACGACTCAGCTCGCTTGTTATGAGGTGGGAGGGGTCTTAGACGCTCGAACACTGAAACTTCATTTGTCCTTCTCCTTTGCTGTTTGCATTCTGGGCAATTCTCGATTGTCGGCAATCGGCTCATTCCTGAGTCCCAGCAATGTTTGAAGAAGGGACAATCCCAGTGCTTATCCACGTCGTCTTGCTCCCTTGACCTCCCACTAGCGTGACGTTCGTACCCGTCGTTGTTCCTGTCGTGCTGACGATACCTCCTGTTTTCTGCATCAGACCGACGATATTTTTCATCGTCTTCGTCGTAGCGCCGACGTCGGTCGTACTGCTGCTCATATTTGTTGAGGAGATGCACGGAGAGTGGGCGCTGATACCGTATGCTTCTCACCTCCTCCTCGGTTAGGTACCGTCTGTCATCATCTTGGGGCCGGTCGCGTGGAACGGCCTCCTCTTTATCTTTGCCACGAGAGTGGCTGCTCTCTGCTTTATCTTTGCCATGGCGGATCACAAACCCTGCCATATTGACATCAAAAGAGAACCCTGGCTCCCTTATGGAGTGGCTTAGGTCCACCATGTTGACGTCCGGAAACGGACGCATGTCTACCTTCATGGCAAACTGTCCGAAAGTTAATCGGCCTGATTCTATCGCCATCTGAATTTGTGCGCGTAATACTTTGCAGTCGTTGGTGGCGTGCGTGAACGTATGATGCCATTTGCAGTATGGCCTCTTGTTCATCTCCTGCGCCGTAGGGATCTTGTGGCCTTCAGGGAGCTTTAACTGTTTCTCTTTCAGTAGCAGATCGAAGATCTGTTCAGTTTTGCTCACATCAAAGTCCAACCCTCTTGGAGGCCCTGGCTGGTTCACCCATTTGCAGGATACAGGTACTGGCGTCCGAGTCCACTCGGCTACTGCGACTTCGTGATCTTCCGTAGAATCTTCATCCTCATCAGCATTGACCAGGGTTACCGCGCGCTTGAACTTGTCCTGGTACAGTTCTGGATGGCGCAGTTCATATAAGGTCAGTCTATTTACCAGGTGCGTCAACGAGTTGTACTCCACTTGGAACGTCAGATCCTTGAATGACGCTGCAAGGCCTGCCACGGCCAGCTCGGATCGCTTCTTTCTCGGTTAAATGAACCGAATAGCATCGGTTCTTGACAGCTTCGAAACGCTGAATGTACTCGGACATCGTCTCTCCTCGCCTCTGCCGAACTCGTGCTAGTTCGGCAATACCAGCTTCAGTAGCTTCGAATGATATTGGGTGTGAAATTGTTCCTCCAGCTGCTTCCATGATCGTATCGAATTTGGCCGCAACGAGGTGTACCATCCAAAAGTTGGACCGGTGAGGGATTGCGAGAAGAACCTCACCCGTAGCTGATCCGATGCCGAAACCATGCCCAGCTGGGCCAAGTATCGGCTCACGTGCTCGATGGAGCTAGATCCTTCTGACCCACTGAATTTGTTGAAGTCCGGAAGCCGGTACTTAGGTGGTAGTGGGATCAGGTCAAACTCATTGGGGTACGGCTTGGAATAGCCGATTATCTTCTTCTTTGGCAAGATGCCGAACTGATCTCTCAGGACTGCACTGATCTGATCTGCGGTGGAGGTAGTGGCAGCTGAGATTTCTTGGACTGGTGCAGTGGCATACTTGGCTAGCCACGCCTGTTTCTCGGCTTCGCTCCAAAACCCCCGCTGCCGTAGCTCGTTCCTCCCTGCCGGAACAATGGCTCCTGCTCCGGCAATCCCTCCTGTTGGAGCCTGGATCGCCTGCGTCCAGTTGTTGCAGTCCGGCACAAACGTGCACACGTATCCGTGTGGGATCTCCTTGGGCGGTTCATACAAGAACTGATAGTCGCCCGGATCACCTCCAACCTTGTAGACAACGTATGCCGGTGAACCTTGTTGCTGTGGAGCTGCCATTGAGTACGGCAATGGTGGCCTGGTGTGGAGTTGCACCTCTCCTTGGTGAGTCCCTAGAGCAGGTCCTGAAGGGGAGTACCGACGCTCCATGATCTCTTGGACCACCCGGAACGCAACGCGCTCCAAAGAATTCACCAGGCTCTCAGAATGCCGATGTAGCAAGTGAGCCACCACGTAGTTGATTTCTCGTCGCAGGGCTCGGTACGTTCATCCGAAGGAGAGACAGATCCACCCCTTCAAGGACGCCTTGTGGCGTGAATCCTTTGAACCTGATGCCGTGCGAACGGGTCTTCTCAAAGGAGCCGATGAGTTCGGCTTCAACGATGGCCTTCAGCTCATCGTACTTCTTCTTATGATCAGGAGGAAGATCCTCGTATGTGATCTGTTCCTCTGCCATCTCGGATGTCGGTGTTGACGTGGATGTTGCAGAAGAGGTCCCACCGGGCGTGCTAGAATGTGTTACCCTCCAAAACCCACCGACGGGCAATGGCTAAGCAACACGAAGAGCCGGGAGGCTCCCAAGGCCGCTTAGTGGACCCTGGCACCTCGCGTCGTCCCACAAATCTTCCAGCCACGTCCTGGCGGTTGCTAGGGCGTGCCACCTGACCTAGACCCGATCAGGAAGGTGTTAGAGTGCTTCGATTGTTCCTGTATGGTAGACACGTAAACATTAAATACGAGCCCTATCGGCTCTTCAGGTTTCCTCGTGGATCGGCTCAAAGAGCCGATCGCCCCATGGTTCACGTTGGATTTACAATGACATGGGGATCCTGCTTGATCAAAACAAAGCTAAAGCGATCCACGACAGTTTAGGGTTTTCACCGCATAATCGGAACGTCATACGTGTGATCGGGCCTAGCAGCTACGGAAGACGGTGCAAACTATCCCTACGAGAGGCCTAAAAACCAACATAACGTTGATTCCCGGAACATCCCTTGCAGGGACGGTGAACAACACCTAACGCACTACCGGATCGTCCGACCCCAGCATAAGGCCTAACTATGCAGATATTAAACTAATCCTTGCGGGGCAAGGAGCAACTATAACGGAACAAGCAAGATGCTGCCCTTACACCTGGATAGGTGTAAGGGCAGCTAGGTGTCGAGGGACGGCATTGCCACGCAGATATGCACGAGAAAGCATCAATGCAAGCCCCTAAACACCTAAGGATAAATAGTACTGCTCGCCATCAACAAGGCTTCAGCACGAGAAGTACAAGGTAGACGAATAAACGTATACTGCCTAGATCGCTAGATGCGATCTAGGCAACATGGTGCTTACCCGGGAGAAACCCTCGAAGAAAGGGGTGGCGATGCGCCTGATTTGTGTTGGTTGAACGATGATTGTCCTCCTTTTCCGATAACCCTAGATACATATTTATAGTCCAAGGGACTTTCTAATTGAGGCGTGCACCTAACCGTGCACGGGCCAGACTCTATCTTTTAATCTAAATTACAATGCGATCTACTATATTACAGATACACGGGCAACTTAGCCCAAACTCTTAGCGCAAGGCCGCTTCGAAGATGCTCCACGTGTACGTCCTTCAAGCCCATCTTCACTTACGTCCCATCTCCTGATTTGGCCAAAATTTGGTGATAACAGTTGTCTCAAAGACTGGGTGTAATTGATATCTTTTGATATTAATATATTCCCTTTATCGAAAAATGAGAAGAAACAGCATCAAAAATTTATTGGAAATAACTTTTGTTTGATAAAATCTTGTAGATGATATACATTATGAAGGAACGACATGGAAAACATAGCAACGGAGAAAATCTATTGTTAGGGTTTTTCCGGGTCTTTACAACGGGGCTCTGCAAAAATGTCGACACTGGATGATGGGCTGGAATTCTTCTTTGAGCATCTCAATAGCAGGTACGGATCTGTTGGTAGTGCTCACCTATTTTGTTGGAATATCAGCTGATTTTGATTTGAAAAACTTAAGATTCCCAAATTAACCGGTCTCTTGGTTACACAGACGCGGGTCCATGCATCTGAGCCTATGGATGTGCCAATTGTTATCATCAGACTGTATCAGACTGTATAAACTGAGCCAGGGTGCCTCCTTGGAGATGGCAAAGGGCATATTAATCTTGTCCTGCTGTTAGTGCAATTAACAAACAAATTAGTTTGAGTGTTCATAATGATAATGGGGACGAATCGACCTAGTTGACACTTGACAGTGACAATTAATGAGTAGCAAACACTCTGCACTGTCTACACTAGCCGGATGGCCGGTCTCCATCAGGAACACATGCTAAGAGGGCCCACTTGTCAAGGAGTTCGTATCCACCAGCTATGGCCAGGACCAGCGTATCAGCTCGCTCGCTTCACTCCACGACAAAGCACTAGCCAAACGTGCTTGCACAGCCACCTCAGCGGACACAACTCCCACCGACAGGTGGAGCCAACGATGGTGCACCCATCTAGCCATCTAGGCCTTTGTAGGTAATTTCATGGTATATGAATTTGGTCTTATTAAAATATAAATCTGCATTACTAAATTTGTCATACATAGTATACGAATTTGGTCTTCAAGATGTTAGTCAAACTTACTTAACTGAGAATGCAGGGTAAATAAAAAATGGAGAGAGTAATTTCGTGAGTTCCCATGTCGAAAATCTTTCAATGTGGAGGGTTGCTATTATCGTGCACCCCGGCGTCGTGACAGAGGATCTGATTTGTGCCCTGACCCAAGTGTAGTTGTCCGTCCACCTTCCTATCTTTTTTTTCCATGCGAGAAGAGTAGGGGCACATTTGACAATCACTGGCCCTTATTGTTTAATGCGGTCATCGATAGCTTGATTTGAGGGAGGTGTCAATGATTGGCAGACAATTTACCTGGGCTAACAATCTTCCGGAACCAACATATGAAAAATTAGATCGCGTACTCATGGATACCGATTGGGAATTGAAATACCCAATGGTATCGGTGCGCGCGCTAGAACGTATTGTTGGATTCTCGAACCATGCTCCCATCTTGTTATCCACTGGTTTACCTGGACCTTCGTCTAACCGCCAATTTAACTTTGAACTCGGTTGGTTGAATCGGGATGGTTTTCAGACCATGGTTAAAAGCATATGGGAAAGACCGGTTGTATGTTTGTCTCCGATACAGAGGTGGAATAACAAAATGCGTGTTGTACGCAAACACCTCTGTGGTTGGGCACGACACACAACTGAGATTCTTAAAAAATAAAAGCAACGACTATCATATATTATAGATGACCTCGAAGCTAAAGCAGAAGTTCGGCCTCTTTCCA
The DNA here is from genome assembly GCF_022539505.1 of Lolium rigidum. Lineage (NCBI taxonomy): Eukaryota > Viridiplantae > Streptophyta > Magnoliopsida > Poales > Poaceae > Lolium > Lolium rigidum. Next base: position 296,295,520 of record NC_061513.1, read on the forward strand.
CACAAGAGATTGAGTAAAAAAGCCAATCGAATGCGGAAATTGCAAAATTACCGCGTGAAGAGGAGCTGAAATGGTACCAACAATCTAAGGCCCAATTTATTCTGGAGGAAGATTCGAATACAAGGTACTTCCATTGTGTTGCCAATGGCAGACATATGAAGAAACTTATGCGTACTCCTGTGCAGGATGAGGGTACTATCGAGGGTCATGAACAACTAAAGTCGTATATTAAGAGCTATTATAATGAACTTTTTGGTGCGCCAGAGGAAGGAAATTTCTCGTTTGATGAGGCTAGAACGGATGATATTCCTCAAGTCTCTCAAGCGGAGAATAATTTTCTCACTTCTCCTTACACTGAGGAGGAAGTAAGAAAAGCTGTTTTTCAAATGGAGCATAATAAAGCCTCTGGTCTTAATGGCTTTCCAGCTAAATTTTATCAGAATTTCTAGGATGTCATCAAGTTTGACCTGCTGGCTCTTTTTGCGGATCTTCATGCTGGTTAGTTGGAGCTATTTAGGCTCAACTTTGGTGAAATTATTTTATTGCTGAAGGTTAGTGAACCAGAAAGAATCCAACAATACCGTCCTATTTGTATTCTTAACGTCAACTTTAAAATATTCACTAAGGTGGCCACGATCCGGCTCAACACAGTGGCTGATCATGTGATTAGGCATTCACAAACTGCTTTTATGCAAGGACGGAATATCCTCGATAGGGTTGTAGTCCTCCATGAAACTGTTCATGAATTGCATAGAAAGAAGTTGAATGGTGTGATTTTAAAGATTGACTTTGAAAAAGTCTATGATAAGGTTAAGTGGTCTTTCTTGCAACAAACTCTCAGAATGAAAGGTTTCTCTGATGAGTGGTGTGCGCTGATCAATAGTTTCGTCTCGGGAGGGAGTGTTGCCATTAAAGTTAATAATGATGTGGGCAAATACTTTCAAACCAAGAAGGGGATAAGACAGGGAGATCCATTATCTCCAGTGCTATTTAATATAGTGGCGGATATGCTTGCTGTTATGATTGAACGTGAAAAGTCAGAGGGCCAGATTGAAGGGGTCATTCCCCATCTTGTTGATGGAGGATTGTTCATCCTTCAATATGCCGACGACATAATTCTTTTTACGGATCATGACACTAAAAAATCTCTAAATCTAAAGTTAATTCTTTTAGTATTTGAGCAGCTTTCGGGTCTAAAAATTAATTTCCATAAAAGTGAGTTGTTTTGTTTTGGTGAGGCCCAAGATAATGTTGCAGATTATGCTGACCTGTTTGGCTGTGGGCAAGGCTAATTTCCGATTAGGTACTTGGGTATTCCGATTCATTATCGGAGACTAACCAATGTCGAATGGAAAATTGTCGAGGAAAGACTACATATTAGATTAAGCAGTTGGAAAGGCAAATTACTATCCTTGAGAGGAAGATTAGTTCTCATAAATGCGATACTAAGTAATATGGTACTGTATATGATATCTTTCTTCCAACTTCCTAGAGGGGTCTTAAAACGATTAGATTATTTCTGATCTAGATTCTTCTGGCAAGTGGATAGTGAGAAGCGTAAATATCGATTGGCTAAGTGAAGTGTGCTTTGCCGCCCCAAAGACCATGGAGGACTGGGCATCCAAGATCTCCAGGTCAAGAATAGGCCTTACTTGGTAAATGGCTCTCTAAGCTACTTTACGAGTAGGGAGTTTGGAAAACACTCCTCAAGAGAAAGTACATTGGCTCAAAGGCTCTATCTCAAGTTCTTTGGAAACCAGGAGATTCACACTTTTGGGCAGACCTTATGGATACAAAGAAGTATTTCTTTCCATATGGATCTTTCTCTATTAAGGATGGGTTGGAAATTCGTTTCTGGGAGGATAAATGGCTTGGTAATGCCACACTCCGAGAACAACATCCCGCATTGTACAATATTGTGCGCCATAAAAGTGATACTATCGCTAAGGTGTTGGAAACTTTCCCACCGAATGTGACGTTCAGAAGAACCCTCATCGGACCTAGACAAATCTCCTGGAATGATTGCTACAACGTCTTGAACTAGTTCAATTGACGCAGGGGTCAGATGTGTTTCGCTGAAACCTCATCGAAAATGGTTCATTATATGTGGCTTCCATGTACAATGCTTTGATTCAGCCTGATATTCCATTCGATAATAATTCTAAAATTTGGAAGATGAAGATACCGCTCAAAACAAAAGTATTTACATGGTATCTTCGTCGTGGGGTCATCCTCACTAAAGATAATCTTACCAAACGCAACTGGCATGGGAGTAAAAAAATGTGTTATATGTCACCAAGACGAGACTATTAAACTCTTGTTCTTCCGGTGTAAGTTTGCTAGGTCTATATGGCCAGCTGTCCAAATAGGGTCTACCTTATACCCACCGTGTAGTGTTGCCAATATATTTGACAATTGGCTCAATGGTGCGGCTGTTAGGTTTAAGTGTCTTATTAGGATGGGAGCGATTGCCATTATTTGGTCGCTCTGGCAATGTAGAAATGACAAGATTTTCAATAATATTTCTTCCTCTCTTATGCAGGTCATATGCCGGTGCACAGCTACACTTTGCTCATGGGTGCCTCTTCAGCGGATGGAGCATCGAGACCTCTTTATGGAGGTGTCTTCACAGTTGGAGGATACGGCGAGGGATATTTTTTGCCAACATGGGTGGCAGCATGATCTTCGCCTCGATCCACCTAGCTTGTTTTTTTATCGAGAACTTTGGATTTTTGTCGTCGAATGGTTTGTTGTTTTGTAACAGATATTTGTACGGCTGTGTGCATCCTAGCTATGCAGAGGTCGGGTCTATTGGTTAAAGTAATAAAGTGCCTATTTTCGGAAAAAAAAATTTCAACAGGAGTAGAAGCTTTCATTCAGTTGTGGAACAATAATTACATGGAAGACTACAAGAAGAAAGAAAATTACAAACTAGTCTAAATAATTTACACTAAGGACGCTAAAAGATAATATGTAGACGCAATTGGGTCCAGCTCTAGAACCACCATTTCTTGGCATGGCATCACAGTCGAGCAGCTCGCCGTCGGGGACAATACTAATTGGAGTGAGGTGCCGAGAGCCTACTGAGCTGACGGAGAGGGGCCTCCGCCTTGGCATATTAGCCTGGAGTTAGTTGTTGACCTGCAGTCGTCGACCTGGAAGATCCATCGCCAACGAATAGAGATGGAGTGGTCACCCTTCGACGTTGTTGAACGGCGCCCAAACTCGGGTCGCCATGGATGAGCTCCCGGTAGCAGCTCCATCACTCCCCCTGTTGGCCACTCTCTAGCCATATGAAGGGGCTCCTCTTCTACATCATCGATATGAGGGCATCTCCGGCGGTCCGACCCATCCGCTCCTAGCGTGTCCGTTTTGGTCCGTGCGGACGGATGGACAGCCCGTGCACGCTCCAGCGGGGCGACACAAACGGACCGACTCGGGCGGACCGAGCCATCCGTGCCCCAAATTTTGGGCACCGATGCATCGGGCCGGACAGCGAGAGAGTCCTCCCTTATCCTTCCTTTGGCCTACCCGATCCCACCTGCCAGTGGGACGAAGCCAACTTCTCCTCTGCCCAAACCCTTGCCCGCCTTCTCCGCCACCACCCAAAGGCAGCACCGCCATTTACACTCTCGGTTGACGTTGGCGCCAGCAGTTCCCAGCGGGCGTGGTGGCTGTCGGTTCCCCGTGGTAGCTGGCGGTTGCCAGGCAGACTACGCCATCGATGCATATTGTCTGGCCGGCAGCTGCCTCTCCCGGCGTCGTCGACTGCTCCCCATCCCAGTGCGCGTAGCCGGAGTTGTCGATCTGCGAACTGTCCTCGACCCCACCAGGCGGAGAAGCAACTTTTCTGCGGGCGCAAAGCTTGGCTGACTCGCTTGCCGGTGCGCCTACACCCTGCTCTTCCGGTCACCACAGCGAGTTCAAGCTATGCATCACGTCCAAAGTTTCTTCTCGTCCGTTGCACCGACGTGGGCATAAACATTGAAGTGATCAAATATCATTGTCTTGTGTAGATGAATAGCAAGTCAATCAATTTTTTCTACAAGAATGTCATCGAATCATCGTCGGACAAGGATTCTGACGGTGAGACCGAGCTCTTGCTCGCCGCTGCAAGCATGGCGCATGACTAATTTCTATTGCTAAAGCGCAGAGGTGGGTTGTCCGTGAAGTGCAAGGCTAACAAAAACCGAGATCGAGTCCGTGAAGTGCAAGGCCAACAAAAACCGCACAACTAATTTCTGTTGCGAGACTATTTCCATCATACCAATCCAATTTACTACGCGAAGACATTCCGTTGCCGGCATCGGATGTCCAGGAAGTGGTTTCTAGATATTGTTCATGGCATGATGACATATGATGACTACTTCAGTGCGAAGCTCGATTGCACCAGTAAGGTTGGCTTCTCCTCGTTCCAAATATGTTCGGCTGCCATTCGCCAGCTTGCATATGGAGTACCTAGTGATCTTGTTGACGATTACTTGGGCAGTGAGTCCACATGCATGAATGCCATGTACAGGTTTTGCAGAGCTGTTATTGCGGTGTTTGGAAAAGTTTATCCGAGAGAGCTGTCCACCGAAGACACTGCCCACCTCTTGTCTATCAACGAAAAGAGGGGGTTTCCTAGTATGCTGGGAAGCATAGATTGCATGCATTGGAAGTGTAAGAACTGTTATTTTAGTTGGCAAGGAATATTCAAAGGACATAAAGAGCGGTACGAGGTAATATTGGATGCAGTTGCGTCGCAAGATCTCTGGATTTGGCACTCCTTCTTTGGCATGGCAGGTTCCAAGAATGATATCAACGTCCTACAACGCTTCCCGGTGTTTGCTAGGCTTGCAAAAGGAAATGCTCTTCAAATTTCCTATGAGATCAACAGTCATTCTTATGACAAGGGTTATCACCTAGATGATGGAATTTACCCTTCGTTGTCGGGCAACCTTGGTGAAGACAATCAATAACCCTGAAGATGAAAAATGTAAGAGGTTTGCAAAGTAGCAAGAGGCGGCCCGCAAGGATGTAGAGCGTGGCATGCTACAATCACGTTGGGGAATTGTTTGGCACCCTGCCAGAACATGGAGCTCCAAGAAGATGTGGGAGGTCATGACAGCATGTGTCATCATGCACAACATGATCGTTGAGGATGAGCAGGATGACATCATCTATGATGGTGACTGTGAATTCCAGGGCGAGTTGGTTGAGCCACAGGCAGGTGTAGCTTCTTGGGATTACTTCTTGCATATGCATAATTTATTCCAGGATCGAACCGCCCATGATTGCCTTCAAGTTGATTTGGTTGAGCACATGTGGACTTATATGAGAAACCAATCTGGATAGTTCATTTCTATATTCAATTTGTTTGTCTTATTTGTAAAACTATGTGGTGTGATTGTGAAATATTCTTGTTCAAAGAATATTTACTTTTCTACAATTTAATTTGTCTTGTTATTTGGAAGGCATTGGACATCTAGCCAGGCCAGAGCCAGCACAGACCGAATGGGTCACGCCACTAGGCGCGGTGTCCGGGTCGACCGGACCATGCGACGCATCCTGTTTGCGGGCCGACCCAAATGAATATAAACGGACAGTTTGGGTCGCCGATTTGGATCGCCCCACTGGAGATGCCCTGGCAAGCGGAGAATAAAAGCCTCCAACTCCCACCTTGGGCACCTGGAGCCTTTGATAAATGCCCTTTAGAGCATCTCCACCGGCGCGTCCCAAATAGTCGCCGGCAGGGGCGCCAGAAATGTCGTATGGGGGAGCGCCAGCACAACATCCTTCATTTGGGGATGTTGTTCTCACACCGGCGCCCACATACGGTAGACCCAATAGAAATTCAAATGTAAATGACATTTAAAAAACTAAATTCATACAAAAGTTACTCGAATTTAAACTTAAACTTAGAACCCTAATCTACTGGCCGTTGGTTGGGGCGCGCGACGGGCCTTCCTCGTCATCGTTCTTCTCCTTTGCCGTATGCGTTCGTGCCCACCTCTCTGCCCTTGCTTCACGCATCTGGCGGTGGAGCATGGCCGCCGACGACGTAGGAGCTTGCCGGCGGCGCTGTCCCCTCAGCGATGCCAGCCATCGGCGAGACTCCTCATTCTGGGCGAGCCTCGCTTGCTCTCGGGCAAACGCCTCGCCTCGGCTTGGCGCTGAGCATTAAGCTCGGGAGCTGTTGTCGCTCCGCCGCCATGAGGAGGCATCCCGCCTCCTCCGTGGCCGCCCGCTGGCGTGAGATCTCGACGGTGTGCTCAAAGTGCTCGTCGTTGATGAACTCGTGCAGTTCCTTTAGCCACCGGAAGAGCTGCGCGTTCAGGGACGTCAAGATCGCCGCCTTCTCCGGGTCAGCGGGGACCTGCGGGATCTCGCCCCACTGCGCCGCCTCCTCTGCCGCCTCAGATTATGTGTTTACTACGTATGCCTCGTCCCACTCCTCGAACCACGGGTCGACAGAGTCATTGGAGTTGTAGGCGACGTCGACGTCGGGCTGCGGCGGTTGTTGAGGCGCCGTAGGCGGCGGGCGGCCGTTGCGGCCAAGCATCGAGTAGGTCGTATGGAGCTGTCGCGACATTGTTGTGGTGGAGAGGAGAGGATAGCGAGGTGATTTCTACGCACACTTCTATTCTTGTTGATAGTGTTGGGCCTCCAAGTGCAGAGGTTTATAGAACAACAGCAAGTTTCCCTTAAGTGGATCACCGAAGGTTTATCGAACTCAGTGAGGTAGAGGTCAAAGATATCCCTCTGAAGCAACCCTGCAATTACGATACAAGAATTCTCTTGTGTCCCCAACACACCCAATACACTTATCAGGTGTATAGGTGCACTAGTTCGGCGGAGAGATAGTGAAATACAAGTAATATAGATGATTGTAAGTGGTAATTGCAATCTGAAATAAAAATGGCAGCAAGCAAACATGTAGCAGAACTGGTTGTAGACGGTGTTTCAATGCTTGGAAACAAGGCCTAGGGATCATACTTTCACTAGTGGACACTCTCAACAATGATACCATAATTGAATACATAGATATTATTACTTCACTACGCTACTCCGAACCACTCTCCAGTTTGATAATAAACACAAATTCACTGTGTAGGTCTGCATAAGCATTCCTTAAAGTTCGCATTCTCAATCTATGGACACCCCACGCTGTCACTTTGAGCATACAAAGATGGTACTAAGTAGTCACCACAATTCATAAGTATTTCTATAAATTAAGCATAAGAAACAAACACGGTGTGCACACTGTCACCTTCACACCGTTGGACATGGTGTCCCCGGAGATCACATAATAAAACAACTTGAGTAGCATAATAGTTGAAGAATAACATTTATTTATTCAACTAGATTACAAAGCTCATGATCACATAAAGATCATGCATGGAGAAATAGATAGACCACATAGCTACCGTTAAAGCCCTCAGCCTTGGGGGAGAACTACTCACTCCTCATCACGAGAGTCAGCAATGGCGATGAAGATGGCGGTGGAGTCGATGGAGATGGCTCCGGGGGCAATTCCCCGGCCCGGCAGGGTGCCGGAACAGAGACTTCTATCCCCCAAATCTTGTATGCGGCGGCGGCGGAGCTACATAACTTTTCGTGGGTGGAGGCTTATTGATTTAGGGTTCACGCGTCGGGAGGCTTCTTATAGGCGGAAGGGAGAGGTCGGTGGAGGCCAGGGGGGCCACACCACCCCTAGGCGCGGGCCAGGGCTAGGCCGCGCCAAGGGAAGGTCTGGCCGCCCTGCGCCTCTTCTTCATCCCCCCTCTGGAATCTGTTTTCATTACGGAAAAATCTTGACTTCGGCTTTTGTTTCGTCCAATTCCGAGAATATTTGCTGTACAACTTTTCTGAAATACAAAACAGCAGAAAACAGGGAACTGGCACTATGGCATCTTGTTAATAGGTTAGTGCCGGAAAATGTATAAAACTGCAACGAAGTGTAAACAAAACATATAGCAATTGGTGTAAAACAAACATGGAACACCAAAACTTATACATACGTTTGCAACGTATCGACATCCCCAAGCTTAACTCCTGCTCGTCCTCGAGTAGGTAAGTGATAACAAAATAATTTTTGAGGTGACATGAAGCCAACACAATCTTGGTCAAGTTATTGTAAAGCATTGTAAGCTGGGATCAAAGTACTCTAAACATAGGCATGATAGATATAATTCAATAGAACTTAGCAACTATGTTATAACATGAGAAGTAACTCAAACAAAGGATCATGAATAATTGTGCATTGAAAGCAACTGTTTGTTTATGAGCATCGAGAAAACATAACAAAGTGGTACTCAGCATGTCCTTTATGAAGTACCAAAACATAAATGCTAGGACACCTTCAAAGTTCAAAGAGTGACTAGATACAAGTAATTTGAGAACAAGCAATAGCATAATCATGAATCAATCAATAATAATTTTGGGACTATGCACATTATACTAAGAATGACAACTATGCTCTCTTAATTGGTGCATAAGTAAGAAGTTGAAGATTCAACATAAAAGTAAAAGAGAGGATCTCTGCAGAGGAAGCAAAATTAACAAGTTTTATAAACCTTCCAAAGTATGGTACTCATTAGTTTTGAGATCTCATTACCCCTATCATAAGCATCTTGAAAGATTAAAGTTAATGTGATGGCAAATATGAGTTATATGCTTGACAAATCACAAGTTGGAAATCTCATGCCCCTTGAATACGAGTACCTAAGCCTCATGCTACTCAACTTAGGTCCCAAATAAGTTCTTATCATTGTAAGTATACATGTATCATCGAGAACCGCAAATGGGGTACCTCCTGCCCCATGATATGGAAGCACTCCTGCATAGGAGCAATCCCATGCCAAAATGACAAGACAAACAAACAATGAGCATCTCAGCAATCATTTTATTTACTATGGGTATAGCTTTTTATTGAAGATGCTTCATAGAATGCCCACTATGGTTCGCTGTAAATTTCCACCATGAATGATGCATGACTTAAATTGGCGGCCCAGGCGTTTCTATAACACATATAAAAACTCCATGGACTTACAAGTTTCCATTTTATTTCGCACCGCTAGGCATCTATAAACAAAAGAACATAACATCAACTAAATATAAATAAGTGCAATGTTGAAAGCGTTCCCCATGAAAGCATGGTTGTGCTAACTCCTAACTCGCAATTTGCAAACATATAAATTTGATTAGATAGTCACAATGATCAATTTTATTAAGTGCAAGAAAGTAAATGTGCCATCAAGTTCGTGAGAGCTTTACTGACTAATTTTCTCATGCCAAAATTTAATTTGGAAGATAAATAAAAGCATGATGAATATGTTTGAAATAGCAATAATGCTACTAGGTAGATATGGTGGACACAATTGGCAAACTTTAGTTAATGGTGGTTGGATGCACGAGTAGAGCTCATACTCAGTACAAGCGAAAGCTAGCAAAAAACTGGGAGCGACCAACTAAGAGAGTAGTAATGGCCATAATCATGCATAGCGACAGAACATTATCAATCAAAGCATAAAGTGATATTAAAATTCAAAAACTAAATGATCATAGAGGCTTTAGTTGACTGGTTATAGTCATAACATGGTATAAGTATGTGCCAAGTCAACCCAATAAAGCATCAAAGGAGAATACCACAATACTATGCTTTTATGATGAAAACAACATATAATTCTTTCAATGACACATTATGCACTCTCAGCTATTTGAGAAAAGTCATGCTATAACAATAAATACTAAGCATATGACAAAAAATAACATCCAACATGACATGCCAAAGTCTATGCCACAGTCTAGACAAGCTTCCTTTTGCATCACTATTGGCATGAAACATTTTACTTGTCTCCAACTACTCTCAGAGATGAAAATCTATATGGACCAGAGAGCTAATCATACATAAATAAAGAATACTAACGAGCTCTGAACAAAATATGAGTGGAAAACCAAGAACTAAACGCAGTACTATCAAACTAGAACACTCGCAGAACAATAATAGCGAAAACTAGATCATTTTATGCAATTAAAATAGAGCGTGTCTCTCTACAAAATAAATATGCCGGGATCCAACCATATGCTACAGCAAAAAAAACTAAAAACAAAAATAAAGATGCTCCAAGAACAACACATAGCATATGAAGCAATAAAAATATAGCGCATACAAAGATGACATGTTGCTTTGTTGATGAAGAGGAGATGCCTTGGGCATCCCCAAAATTTGACGCTTGTACCTCTTGAATATTTCTTGGGATGCAGGGGCATCTCCAAGCTTGAGCTTTTATCCATACTTCATCTCATCACATCATTCTTCTCTTCCTACACTTGAAAACTTTCTTCATAAAAACTTCACACAATACTTTATTAGCAGCATTAATACAATCAAAATAAAAAAATCCACTTGGGTTCAGTTCTAACATATATCAAACATCTATTAAAGCATTAACTACTATAGCAACTCTTCAAAATTATCTTTGATCAAAATAACTCAAAAAGAAAGAGATTAAGAGGCAAATGCAAATAGTGGCAGAAATCTGTCAAAACAAAACATCAGGTAAAGATCGATTTTTTCGAAAATCTTTTGTTTCTCGTCTCGAAAAGTGCTCAACTAACGAAAGTTAGATAATAACCTGGGGCATGTGCATTCAAATTGGCAGCTCAAAATTCCGCTTTCGATATTTATATGAATTTTTATGGTGACAGCACCGAATCTATTTCAGGACAGCAACTTCCCTAAATCTTACTTTCTTCCTATTAGAGGCTATTTTTGGCACAAAAAAGATATAAAATGATAAGGAGAGGTTATTATAGTGGTAATAACTTCCAAGACTCAACAAAAGAAAAATTACAGAAATAAAACATGGGTTATCTCCCAAGAGAAATTTTCTTTAACACCTTTCAGCTAGGCTCAGTAATTTGAGAAGATGCTCACATAAGAAATATGAATTGAAGCAAAAGAGAGCATCAATGAGCAAATATGAAACACATTTAAGGCTAACCCACTTCCTATGCATAGAAATCTTGTACACAAATAAATCCACAAAGAACAAAGTGACAAGCATAGGAAGATAAAACAAGAGTAACTTCAAAACTTTCAGGATATAGAGAGGTGTTTTAGTACCATGAAAACTTCTACAACCATATTTTCCTCTCTCATAATAAATTTCAGTAGCATCATGAATAAACTCAACAATATAACTGTCACACAAAATATTCTTACCATGAGCCACATGCATAAAATAATTATTACTACCCACATAAGCATTCTTATTAATTTTAGTGGGAGCAAATTCAATAAAATAGCTATCATTATTATTCTCATCACCATAATCATCAAATATAGGAGTCATAATTTTCTCCTCAATAGAAGGTGGACTAAAAATAACATAATCATCATTATAATCATCATATATTGGAGGCATAGTATCATCATAGCAAATTTCCTCCTCCAAAGCTGAGGAACTAAAAAGATCATTTTCATAAAAACTAGCTTCCCCAAGCTTAGACTTTTTCATAGCATTAGCAATAATGGTGTTCAAAGAATTCATATTAATAACATTATTACCAGCATGTAAATAAAGTTTCATAGGTTTTTTAATTTTCTCTTCAAACACCTCATGTCCTAACTCAAGATAAATACTATAAAGCTCTCTAATTTTGTTGTTGTTTTCCATTGAGCCTAACTAGTGAAAATAAAAACAAGAAACAAAAAAGATGTAATTGCAGAATTAAAGGAATTAACTTCGAGCACTCACCAGTAACTAAAAGACTTGGTAGCCAAACGATGTGAGTACCTTTTACCTTACCTCCCCGGCAACGACGCCAGAAAAGAGCTTGATGTCGACGCACGCTTCTATTCTTGTAGACAGTGTTGGGATTCCATGTGCAGAGGTTTGTAGAACAACATCAAGTTTCCCTTAAGTGGATCACCCAAGGTTTATCGAACTCAGGGAGGTAGAGGTCAAAGATATCCCTCTCAAACAACCCTGCAATTACGATACAAGAAGTCTCTTGTCCCCAACACACCCAATACACTTGTCAGGTCTATAGGTGCATGATACGTCTCCAACGTACCTATAATTTCTGATGTTCCATGCTTGTTTTATGACAATACCTACATGTTTTGCTCACACTTTATAATGTTTTTATGCGTTTTCCGGAACTAACCTATTAACAAGATGTCACAGTGCCGGTTCTCGTTTTACTGCTCGTTTTTGGTTCCGGAAAGGCTGTTTCGGGCAATATAATCGGAATTCGACGAAACAAAGACCCGAGTATCTTATTTTTCCCGGAAGACCCCGGAACACCGAAGGAGAGTCGGAGGCGGGCCGGAGGGCCACCACACCATAAGGCGGCGCGGGCCCGGGCCCGGCCGCGCCAGCCTATGGTGAGGAGGCCCCAGGCGCCCTCCTGCGCCGCCTCTTCACCTATAAGACCCCTTTCGACCTAAAAACGCGAGACGAATTGACGAAACTCCAGAAAGACTCCAGGGGCACCGCTGCCATCGCAAAACTCCAATTCGGGGGACAGAATCTCTGTTCCGGCACACCGCCGGGACGGGGAAGTGCCCCTGGAAGCCTTCTCCATCAACGCCACCGCCTCCATCATGCTCCGTGAGTAGTTCCCCCATGGACTACGGGTTCTAGTTGTAGCTAGTTGGTATTCTCTCGCCCATGTACTTCAATACAATGATCTCATGAGCTGCCTTACATGATTGAGATTCATCTGATGTAATCGGTGTTGTGTTTGTTGGGATCCGATGGATTGTTACAATTATGATTAGTCTATCTATATAAGTTTGTGAAGTTATTGTTGCTGCAATCTTGTTATGTTTAATGCTTGTCACTAGGGCCCGAGTGGCATGATCTTAGATTTAAGCTCTATACATATTGCTTAGATTGTATCTACAAGTTGTTTGCACATGTCTATGTCCGGAACCCGAGGCCCCGAGTCACTACAAGAAAAGTTGCCATGGCCGACGAAGTTGAAGTCGCGCCGTGGTTGCTGGTGTACCATGGCCGACGATTTTATTGAAGTACATAGGAGGAGAGATGAACCACACAGCTACCGGCACAGCCCCCGAGCCTCGAGTGGAGGAACTACTCCCTCACCTGCGTGCGGAGAGCAGTCGGCGTTGCATGGAGATGGCGGTGGTGTCGATGGAGGAGCCCCTCGGGGGCACTTCCCTCGCTCCGGCCGTGCGTTCTTGAATCGCGACCCCCGTCCCCCGCATCTTGGCCCGTCGATGGCGGCGGCTCCGGAAGGTTTTCCGTGTCGTGGTTCTTCGCCGCCTCCGTGGGTTTCGCGAGCGGAGGCTTTAAGTAGGCGGAAGGGGCAACGATGGGGGCCACCTACGAGGGCCCCACACACACGGGGTCAGGAGGCGGCGCGAGCCGGGCGCGCCGCCCTACTGGTGGCGGCCCCTCGTGGCCCCACTCCGACTCCTCTTCGGCCCTCCGGAGCTTCGCGGGCAAAAATAGGACCCCGGGTCTTGAGTTTCGTCCAATTCCGAGAAGTATTTCGTTACTAGGAGTTTCGAAGCCAAAAGCAGCCGTAAGAAGCAAACAAGCCGGCATCTTCGGCATCTTGTTAATAGGTTAGTTCCAGAAAATGCACGAATATGACATAAAGTGTGCATAAAACATGTTGATCAAGCAAGGAGAGAAATTTCAATGGAACGAAGAAGCGGACAGAGCTTTCGAGGATCTCAAGCGCACAATCTCGACACCACCAATCTTGGTGGCGCCCAAGGAGAAGGAGCCTCCGTCTGTATATCGCAGCCACACCTGCGGGTGGTTAGCACTTGAGGCTTGTGGTTGAAAGAGAGAGAAGAAGGAAAACTCCATGGAGTTGTCGATACGTCCCCGACGTATCCACACTTCGAATCGTTCCATGCTTGTTTTTATGACAATACTTATATGTTTTGCTTGCACTTTATGATGATTTCATGCATTTTCGGAACTAACCTATTAACAAGATGCCACAGTGCCAGTTCTGTTTCTAGCTGTTTTGGTTCCCGGAGAAGGCTGTTGGGAAATATTCTGCAGTGCATGGACGAAATCAACGCCAAACCTCCTATTTTTCCTGGAAGCTCCGAACACCGAAGAAGAGTCGGAGGAGGGCCAGGGGGCCACCACACCATAAGGCGGCGCGGAACTGACACCCCCGGCCACGCCCGGCCAAGGTGTGGGCCACCCTGTCAGGCCCTCCCTGCGCCGCCTCTTCGCCTATAACCCCTTTCGACCTAAAGGCACCGTACCACTTGACGAAACTCCGGAAAGACTCCAGGGGCGCCACGCATGCGCGAAACTCCAATTTGGGGGACAGAACTCTGCTTGGGCACCCTGCAGGACGGGGAAGTGCCCCCGGAAGCCATCTCCATCACAATTCGCCCGCCTCCATCATGCTCCGTGAGTGGTTCCCCCATGGACTACGGGTTCTAGCTGTAGCTAGTTGGTATTCTCTCCCCCATGTACTTCAGCTACAATGATCTCATGAGCTGCCTTACATGATTGAGATTCATCGATGTAATCGGTGTTGTGTTTGTCGGGATCCGATGGATTGTTACGTTATGATTGTCTATCTACAAAGTTTATGAAGTTATTGTTCTTTGCAATCTTGTTATGCTTAATGCTTGTCACTAGGGCCCGAGTGGCATGATCTTAGATTTAAGCTCTATACTTATTGCTTAGATTGTATCTACAAGTTGTATGCACATGTCATTTGTCGGAACCAAAGGCCCCGAAGTGAGCGAATCGGGACAACGGAGGGGATGGCGGTGATGTGAGGATCACATGTTTTCACGGAGTGTTAATGCTTTGCTCAGGTACTCTATTAAAGGAGTACCTTAATATCGAGTAGATTCCCTAGAGGCCCGGCTACCACCGGCTGGTAGGACAAAAGATGTTGTGCAAGTTTCTCATTGCGAGCACGTACGACTATAATTGGAAAACATGCCTACATGATTAATGATCTTGATATTAAGTCTTAATGCTATTTCAATCCTATCAATTGCCCGATTGTAATTTGTTCACCCAACACTTGTTATTGGAGAGTTGCCACTAGTGTAGATAGGCTGGGAACCGGGTCCATCTTTCATCATCATATACTCGTTCTACATGTCATTGGAAGTAGTATCAACTATCTTATGGTGCCATTGCTCTCATGTTACTATTGCTATGTTCTCGTATTCTTGTTACTATTGCTCTCATATCCTTGCTACTTTCACATCACCCCTGTTACTAGTGCTTTTCCGGGTGCAGCTGGGTCGACGACTCGAGTTGTTAAGGCTTATAAGTGTTCTTTACCTCCCCTTGTGTCGAGATCAATCGGTTTGGGTTTGCACTACACTGAGACTCGTTGCGATCCCCTATGCTATGTGGGTTATCAAGGCCCATTTCTGGCCTTGGATTGCGTGTTATAGCTCACCTACTTAGTTCACACAGGGAGTACACTCTACATCTCTCTCTTGTTTATTTTATTTTGCTTAGTTTACTTTTGTCTAGTTTATTTGTGCTTAGTTTATTCTGTCTGTATTAGTTTTGCTTAGTTTACTTTTGTCTGGTTGTTTTAGAGTTTGTTTTTTCCTCTGCATATACACAAAATCCATAAAAATTTGAAAAAATCTAAAAATTAAAGCTTCTATTATGGAGAACCTAACCTGCTTGGAGCTTATAGAATGTTATAATAATTATAGAGAATCAGAGCGTGAAATAATGAGTGCTATGATAGAAAAATTGAAAACAATTGCTAAAATCTTATTAAACGCCATGATATAAGCACCATTTGCTCTCTTGAATTGCTAAACATCTTAGAATTTCAATGTGGCTTTAGTGAGGGTATAATTAAGAACTATAATCGGAATTGTATATTCATTATGGGTTCGAAGAGTAGAACAATTTGTCTTATTTATGGAGCCTCGAGATAGGAATCCTTCATGTTTGAGAATTATGAAACTTGTTGTTTATAAGGACCTTGAATTATGTCTCTACTATCCTTCAGACTGCACACCAGGAGAAATATCCCAGGCAGAATCTTATATATCCTTGATTATGGCGAAGAGAACCTCATTAACGCACGAATTGCGCTCTTCAATTTACGAAGCAAATTGGAAGAAGAAATTGATGAACTTAAGACGGATTGGATGAAGAAGAGGAGAAATTGATGAGCTTTGAAAGCTCATTGGATGAGGAGAGCAAGTGTGAACAAGGAGGAAGAATGGATTAGCTACCACATGCCAACACTTCGACATGAGGTGATTCTTTATCTCTTGCCACTAATTTGATTGTCCTCCATATACCAGAAAGAGGTTGAATGTTATGTTCTGTGGATTCTCTTGAAATATTCCCTATGAGTAAAACTTGTGAGAATAATTATGCTACGTGATATTTATGATAATCCATGCTACTTTGATAAATCTTATGATAATGCTTGTTTGTGCACGATGTCGAAATCGCGTACTAAAGAATTTTGCTTATGAAATGTTTATGATAAAGCTCTAGATGATGGTCCTATGTTACTTGATAATATTAATTGTACTACTGCAATGAAAATGGGATTGGAGAGTTCTTGACTTATTCCTATGAGTCCCATATCTATTGAGATTGATCAACTACCTTGTTATATTATTAATAAAAGTAAGTTTGAAAGTTTTAATTCCACTCTTCTTGAACTTGATAAAAATTATGTGTTTGATACTGAAAAATTATGCTGCATATGGCAATTAGCTATATTGTTGGGAGTTTGTTCATGAAGCTACTGAAAATTATTATGAGAGAGGAAAATATGGTGGTAGAAATTTTCATGGTCTTTGGCTCACCTCTCTATATGCTTCTAGAATTTTGAAGTTACTCTTGTTTGTCTTCTTATGCTTATCACTTTGTTCTTCTGAATTTATTTGTGTACAAGATTCCTATTAAGTGGGTTAGACTTAAAATGTGTTTTGAATTTTCTTTTTGATGCTCTCTTTTGCTTCAACTCTTATTTCTTGCGAGTGCATCATTAAATGAGGCCCATGCCAATGAAGCGTAAAGAAGAACTTCTTGGGAGATAACCCATA